>NC_056733.1:710601855-710655436 GCF_019279795.1 Protopterus annectens | reverse complement strand
CCAGAATGCCCAGGAACAATGTACCACTCCCACAAGAGGGGTAAGCATACTGGATGTGATAATCAGCAACATGTGTACTGGATGGCAAGATGAGAAGTGTATCCCTCACTGGTAAGACCAGACCATAGAGTAATCACACTGGATATACACATCCTGACCACAGTCCCTGGCCAGAAAACCACAGTGAAAAACATGTGTAAAGCATAGGTTGCACCCCTCCAAACTGATGTGGAATCCACGAAAGGCCCTGTGCAAGTGCAGAATATGGGACACACCGCAGAACATGTTATACAGGCATTCCATGAACACAGCCAGGAATTCTTGGAGTATGCAATCACAAATAACAACAAGACACAATGCCATACACGCAGGCATCTGGCATGCTGGACTCCAGCCATTACCAAACCATGCAAGAGAATGAGGAAGCTACTACATGACAGAGCAAACATAAAAAGGGAAGTAATCACTGATCAGTAGTATGGCAATAAAATATGTCCACACATACAATCCACTAAGGCCAGCCACAACAAGTAGAATCTGTGAATCCAGAGGCAATGTGACACCTGCCCCAAGTACACAGACATCCCACAACTCTCCCCAATAAATACAAATATATGTGAGAGATGCAACCATGTATCCAAACCGGAGGCTGAGCTCCCCCAACTCAGTACTGTCAAAACTAGTCAGGAGGAGAAGGTAACCACATACACCACAAACCCAGTCCCACATAGACCTATCACAACTGTAAACCAAACACATAAACACAGAAAAACATTCCCGGAGGCCCTAATTACAAACACACCACACCAACAGAAGCCTCCAAAGCAGATCCCAAGCAACCACAACCTCCAAACATAGCACATGTAACACATAGTACACAAAGCTGGTGTGCCAAACAGTCACAGGCCAGAAGGAGAAACAGCATGCCTGATACAGTTGTAATAGGTGTCTGTATAGGCAGACACACTGCTGTCCCACTCAACAGACTGAACAAGGGAAAGGGTACAGTAAGCTGCCTGTAGGCTGCCACAATATGCCACATAACACAAGTACGCAGGTCACCCCAAAGCAAGCAGAAATATGATGCACTCATTGTCCATGCTGGTGTGAATGACCTGAGATGTACCTCCCTGGACTACATGAAAAGAGACATGGATGAGCTCTCTGAGTATGTACCCCAGGCCGGTATGACACTGGCCATTTGCAGCATCCAACCCTCACCAAGAATGATGCCACAGTACACAGAATGATCAGCTTTAACAGGTGGCACAGTTACAGCTGTCAGTCCAAGAGGGTCTAATGTCTGTTTGCTTGAGATGTCATGCATGACAAGCCATGCTGCTGTTCCAGGGATGGCTTGCACCTGTTACCCCTGGGCGTCTGGATACTGGATAAGGCCTTTGCCACCTCCATAGAGCCATACGTAGGCAAGGCCAAAATGACTACCCACCACCCTAGAAAACATAAGTGGTAAGAAACATAAGGGTAATGCTGACCAATGCCAGATGTGTAAACTGCAATATGCATGCCCCTGAGGCACTTCCCAGTATGGAGAACATCAGTGTCTGTGCAGTGACAGAAGCCTGCTGCAAGCCTACTGATAGCACACCAGCACTACCAGGTTATACCACATATCATGTGTTATGGCCCCAACACCTGGACCAAAACATCAAAGGAAGGGGAGTATCCATATGCAGCACAGACACCCATATGGCCAGGTAACTGACAATGCACAAAGCAGCGGAGACAACCCATGTGCACCTAAGTGTAGTCAAAACTGCTGTACAGTCTGTAGCATGCGACAGACCACACTCTCACACACAAGAACTCCACCCAGACATCCTGAAGACACTGAACAGTATGAATGTCCCACCAAATACCAGACAAGGTACTCACAAATTACCACATAGGTGGTAAACCATTATATATGCAAGGAGTAATCAGGGACCTAGGGACACAAGTCGAGAGTAATCTGTCATGTGACACTCACAATGCCAATGTGGCTAGGAAGATTGTCGATATTGGACACCGTATCATGAAAGGATTCACATCTACATCAACAGAGGTCACTGTCCCCTGTACTGTTCCCTTATCAGACCCATAATCTAGTACAATGACTCATATGGGATGTACCATACGTGACACCTGCAGCAGTTCGGAAGACCTCAAAGGTACCCCACCAAGAGGATAAAGGGTGTCAAATATATGTCATATGCTGCCTGGCTGTAGACACCCCAGCTGAATGCAGTCACAGACTGCCTACACAGAGGCATTGTATATCTGTTGTACAAGGCCATGTCCAACACAGGAGTAATGGACATGCTCCACCACAGGAAATCAAAGCCATTGGAGCTGTGAGAGTGACAGATGTCAGCCTCAACACATAATGAAATAGGATGTGCTGGAGGGACAGATACATAACCCAGAGGCTCCCCACACCCAGAAACAGGATCCCAATTCATGTTAGGCAGAGCCTCTCACTGACACCCCTCAACAGGAATATTGCCAAGTGGATGGATGATCGTACATGTACACTTGGGGTCTTCACTGTGTCACAACCAGACAGAGGCACAGTAAAGAAAATCATAAATGGCCATAATAGTCACATAGCAAGGGGCGGCGAAAGACACACACACTCTGGCTTGGCTTACTAATGCCCTAGGGTGGATAGCCTAGTATGAACCCATGAACCTATGAAGATACAAATTGTACAGGACACTAAGGATAATCACAAGGCTTACTTAACTGATGGTAGGAACCATGTTGGGAATCCACAGATATGCTCCGAATCACACAGATATTACAAACAACATACCAAACACACACACATATTGCCAACATACAACCTGACAGGTGCAGTGCAAACCCCCCCCAGAATGCAAAATATCTATCCCAGCAGACTGCTGGTCCCCTGACATTGCAGATGCTGAGGTAACAGCCATCATCTGCAAAGCAAAACACACAGCAGCAAAGGTATGTGATGGTGTCCTGGGCTGAGGCCAACATGGACTCCAAGAATAATGGAATGCCAAATCACACTACTGCCCAATGTCAGCCTTACCACAGGATATGTACCCAAAGAGCAGTGTACAACAACAGTGGTCCTTCACAACAAAGGTGTTGCCTGAATGGATACTGCAAACTACCACCCCAGGATCCTGACAAGCTTGGTCTGCACAGCTATGGAAAGGATCAGCATGTACCGCAGACATAAAGCTATCGTGGACCTACTGATACCGGACCCTACACAGTGTGGCTGTTGTAACTGCAGATCCTGCCCCTAAACATGTTTGACCCATTTGAAACAGTCATTAAGGTCATTGATGAGGGAATGTGGTCCACACAGCGTAGCTGGACCGTGCATATGCTTCCAGAGAATACCCTATGAGTTCAGTATGGATATGTTCATCAGCTTAAATATATACCCCTATGTCAGTAGAGGGGTTGCAAACCAGACCAAGGACAGAACTGACATGGTCAGACATGCTGCATCCATGTCAGACTACAAAGCAGATATGAGTGGCATCCCACAAGGCTTGGTCCTGGGACCCCCCCCCCGTTCTGTATATATGTCCCATAGGTATAGGCCAACATGGAAGGACTGTGACTGAACATGTATGCAGAGGAGTACAAACAGCCCACCATATCCGACCCCCAGCTGACACAAGCAACCCACAAAAGGGCCACCTAGAAACAGACAACTGGAGCCATAGCCATGTCAGCAAGCTAATTGCAGAACTGTGTATAGACAACCACCATGGATATACAGTAAGTGCCCACAAATTACCACACAGGTGTTAACCCATTACGTACCTAACATGTAATGAGAGACCTGGGGACACAAGGTGATAGATATCCTGCACTGGACAACATGTGGCTGTAGTGTTCACAGAAACATACCATATACCCACCCAATCATTAAGGTTGTCAGATGTAGATAAGGGGAGGTCACTGTGGCTCTGCAGTCATCCTTCATCAGCATCACAATTTACTACAATAGCCCCTGTGGGATATACCTCAGCAGACACCTCCATCAACTGTAAAGTCAACAACAGTACCCCACCAGGAGTAGCAAAGAGCATGAACAGATGCCATGTGTTGCCTGAGTAAACAAACTGCACACACAGCTCCACACACTGCCATACTGCCCAGCCAGAGGCAAGCTGTGCCTGATGTATGAAGCCATGTCCAAGCTGGAATCAATGAACATGCTGCACCTTGTACAATCTGAATGGCAGTGAGCTATGCACATGAGAGACCTGAACCCCAGCACTGACATACATAGGGCAAGCTGTACAGAATGATCTATAACACAGAAGGCACCCCCACTCTTGAGTAAACTCCCGGTACAGGTTAGCCAGAGAGTCACCTATCGACACCCCTCAAGAGGAATCCCGATGAGTGGATGGGAGATGGTAGGTTAACCCTGGGTATCACTGTTATGTCAGAGGTAGATGGAGGCACAGTATACTAACCATGACATATGTCATGGCAAACTCCAGTTACAATGTGTGTCAAAGGACAAACACACCCTGTGACTAGCATCAGAAATGGCCTAGGGAACATTGCTAGTGTTTGCCAATGTCCACCTATGTTGTGGAATACACTACCAATGTTGGACGAGCCTGGTGTAGGTAGTCCATATCTGAACATAATGCAACATGGTCATATGTGCACAACTGGCCCCTACACAGTCTGTTGTGCTCACTATGAAGATGTCAAGCAGTGATAGGACTAAAGCCCAGGATACTGTCCACCACAGTGAAAGTACTGAACCAGTACACTATACGGTACGACAGTGTTAGGTCATTATGAAAGGATGTTGACAACTGTATGCAAAGTATCCCATGCAAACCCTGCAGGCACAGTATAATCTCTGTTGTGGCAGACACGAAGCAGTTGGCCAGTTAGTACACAACATGACACCCAACACACAACCATAAACGTGAGATATTGTTGAAGTTCACACACACCCAAATATGTGGTGGACTTCAGAGTGCAACATATGGAAAGCTCACACTGGGCATGCTCGCACACTTTGATAAATGAGGCATATGTCAGACAACATGCCATGGAAAGGCTGAACTGGGCATGCTCACACACTTAGGCCATATCTCCGTTTAGCAGTTGGCCACACATATCTGGTATTTATACGTGTCATTCCAGGAACCAACCACAACACAGCAATCTGCCCAGTGCACACAGTAAATGACTACAGAGACATAAGTGATATAGTGGATCGCCCTCATATTCAAACATCTTCCACAGATACACAAGTTGTTCATAGGAACAGGGAATGCTATGGCAATCAAGATCTGCAAACAGTAGAACAGCACAACAAATATTGTGCATCTGACAATTGAACATATGGGTGTAGAGGTCAATACTAGACTTGTTGCCCTAGGGAATGACAGCTTAGCCAGAGTGTGCTTGGCATCTGCATCCCCAGTACAGTAGGCTACTGTGCCACTGTAAAGTAGGTCACATAAGGCAACGTGTGAGGCTAGTGAGCTGTGCCTCTGTCAAGCAGGGGCACAGTGGATATCCCAGGGTTTGAATGTGCTAAGCCACAGCCATGTTGTTGGTGTGTGCTGGAAGAGGGTTGCTGAGGACCTCTAACAGTAAGTGGCCATCAATAACAGACTGAGGGGAGCCCTATCTGCATTGTCTGGACAATTCCACTGTCAACACTGTGTTGTGATGATTATGTGGGAATGAAGTGTCATGCTGGAATTGTTCACAGATGTCCTCCCTCTGTGGGCTACAGCTCTGCAATGTATTAGCTCACTCTGTCTGTTGGATGGCTCATATATGGCTGGTGTACACCTGACAGGTGTCTTGTTGTGGAGCAGTCATGGGTATATGTGGGATAGCATGATCAATGCAAACCTTACACATGCTCATAGAATGCAATTGTCAAGGATTATGCAGAGTGGCCAGTATAGTCCCCCAGCATGGGTCCTTTGAAGTCGTCCACCCCAGTCTTCACAAGTGTAGAGTCTGCTTGTGCTAAACACAGTTTGTGTGCAGTGACAACCTTGCCTGGGGGTGAGGATGGGATATGGATGTCCAGGGAAAGGTGGGTATTGTCAGATATCAGCAATGGTGGTCTACCTCTGGTGTGGAACAGTGAGTACCCATGTTGCAGATGGACAGGTGCAATATGTATTCCCCCATGTGGCTGTGGTGTGTGGTTCTGCCATAGCACATGGACCCACAAATTGTAGTGGCTGTAGGGTAAAGTGGTAGAGGCCTGAGCAGTTCTCACACACAATATGCCTGTACCTGATGTTAACAACTGGAATGGTGTATGTGAACACCTGCATATCCCGGCACTGTTCCCAGGGAAGCTAAGTGTGTGTCCTGGATGTGGGAGTGGTGTTCTGGACTGGTTGTGTTGTGTGTTACAGGTCCTGTGGTCACGAAGCATGGTATAGAACATAACCTGCCAGTGCGATGTGCATATCTGACCCTGACGTAGGTGGCTGCAAATGCATATATATGCTATCCCCCACCTGACAGGTAGTACTAAATGTACATACCTCTGTAGAAATAAAGATGTCAGCACCCTATAAATACTGCAGGTGCAGACCAGATGCCCAGTAATTCGGTTAGCGTGCTCTGCTAATGCGTCTCTCTCAAGTGTCATAATATAGGTAGGTAGGAGTTCGAACCATGCAATTGCTCATTGTGTGTGGGTGAGCGGGGTTGATGTGTGTGCAAGTCTGTGTGAGGGAGATGTCCCTTTTGGCAACTGTGAAAGTACTCTACAGGATGCACATTCCCCTATCTAAGCACGGATGATGTCAGCACCCTATAAGTACAGCAGGAGAAGGGAAACCTCCCACTAATTCAAATAGCGCGCTCCGCTAATGCATCCGTCATGAGTGTCATAACATAGTTAGAAAGGGGTTTGAATCCTGCAAGTGCCCTGTGTGTGGAGGGGGGTTCGTGTGTGTGCAAGTCTGTGTGAGAGAAGTGTCCCTTTTGGCAACTGTGAAAAGACTCTACAGGATGCACATTCCCCTATCTAAGCACGGATGATGTCAGCACCCTATAAGTACAGCGGAGAAGGAAAGCTTCCCAGTAATTCAAATAGTGCACTCTGTTAATGCGTCTCTCTCAAGTGTCATAACATAGTTAGGTAGGAGTTTGAAACCTGCAAATGGCAAGTGTGTGTGTTTGGTTGTGGGGAGTTTGTGTGTGTGCAGTTCTGTATGAAAGACATGTGCTTTTTTGCAATCAGGCGATCACACTACATGATGCACATTACCCTTTCCAAACACTGATGATGTCAGCACCCTATAAGTACAGCTGGAGAAGAGACACCTCCCAGTAATCCAAATAGCGCACTCTACTAAAGCATTTCTCTCAAGTGTCATAACATAGCTAGGTAGGGGTTTCAAACCTGCAAATGGTAAGTGTGTGTGTGTTTGGATGTGGGGAGTTTGTGTGTGTGCAATTCTGTATGAAAAACATGTTAGTTTTGGCAATCAGGAGATCACACTACATGATGCACATTACCCTTTCCAAACACTGATGATGTCAGCACCCTAAAAGTACAGCCAGAGAAGAGGAACCTCCTAGTAATCCGAATAGTGCGCTTCGCTAATGCGTCTCTCTCACGTGTCGTAACATAGTTAGGTAGGGGTATGAACCCGGCAAGTGTGTGTGGGGGTAGTAGGGTGTGTGTAAATGCAAGTGTGAGAGAACAGATCCTTTTGGCAAATACTACAATACACCAGATGCTGCATATTCCCCCAGTAAACACAGGGGATGTCACCACACTATCAGCACAGGCAAACAGGGCTAGTTGGCCAGTAATGCCAATAGTGCGCTCTGCTACTGGGTCTATTACCATTGTCAGAGTACAGATAGGTATGTTTTGGAAACCCACAACTGCCACGTGTGGTTGTGTCATACATTATGACCTTGTGTGGGTCTTTGTGCATAACAATGCATGCCATTGCCTAAACCAGCAATGGCAATGCACACATGATGTATGTGTGTGTCACATACACATAAATACCTGTGACCTGCAGTAGTTACCATGTCTGACACGTGCCGCAAGTGGATAAATGGTATTTGCAATGCATAACAATATGACTGTGTCTTACTGTGCAGGGGCTGCACGTGGTATGTGTCCATACAGTGTGGGTGTATATGGTAAAATACCTACAGCAGGGGATACACATCTGGTCTGGGCCATATAGTCTACATGTAGTCGATGTACAGGTGATGCATGTTCCCACCTGTTGTGGGAGTGGTAACACGTTATTCAACTGCAATTCAGTGACCACATGCTGGGAGCCCTTCAACTAGTGTGTTGTAGCTACAGTAATGCTCACGCACAATGTTTGGCTGGATGCAGTCCAGCCATATAAAGATAGTTCTTGAGACTGTCATATTGCCAGTGTTGTTATGGAGGATAGGTGGGTTTTCTGTGTATGGGAGGGTTGTGTGTGCCAGGCTATGAACCAGAAGGCAGTCCGACACACTGTTAGCTGCACATGAATAGGCCCTGATGCTTTGTGCTGTGCCAACAACCTGGAGGTGTGTGTATCTGTGGTGCCTTGGGATACCACCCCCCTGTCCATGTGTGTTACATGTGTAGGGGATGACAGGCATGGTATGAGGTATAACCTGGCAGTGATGGGTTGCACCTGTGAGCCATGAATCAGGACTCTGGTACTGCACAGACATTGCATCTCACCGTGCTGAGGACAGTGTCCAGTGCATGCATCTTGCGGAGTACACTGCTGGTGTTGTGTAGCATCACTGTTAGTGTCCTATCCTGTGTGATACCCGCGGAGGTGGCTATGTAATCCATGTCCTGCAGCATAAGGCAGTATGTGTGTATCAAGGGGCTTCACCAATATACATTGGCCCATGGGTGTCACGTGCAAGCTGCCCCTCACAAATCATTGTGGCTTCCCTAGCATGTAAGCACACATTGACAGCCAGTGGATACCCTATGAATGACATTGGAGATTGAGCAGAATGTAGACATAGAACACCCTTCCTACATATAGTGGTAGCATACCTGGTGAGGGTATGATGGCAACCAAGATCAGGCTCATACTGGCCCATGCCACATGCTGAGAGATCCCTTCTATGTTCCCTATCATGTAGTCCAGGGAGGTATGTCTCAGGTCATCCATAGTGGCATGGTCAATGACTGAGTCATATGTGTCCATGCCTCTGACTGACCTGTATGCATGTGTTTTGTGGTGGACCATAGTGCCCCACAGGCATATCACTGTGACCGTCACCATGTACAGCCTGTTGAGTGGGACTCCACTGCAGCGGCCAAGAGAGGTACCTGACACATCTGTAGCAGGTGTGTTGTGTAGCCCTACAGGCTGTGAGTGTGTGGCACACGGGATGTGTATGCCATGTGTGGCATGTGCTCTGTTCCAACGTAACGTATGCCTGTGTGCCAGCTGCGGAGGTGTGTGATGCTCAGGCAGGATGCTATTCTGAGTCTCCAAGTATGCCCCAGTGTGTTCAGATTGCTGTCAGTGCGGGTCTATATCTGACTGGTATTGTAGTCACTGTAGTATGTCATGCCACCTGACAGGGTATGGCATTACTGGGTTCAGAGTGCTCAGTCCCCAGATTGGCTATGTGGTGGCATCCCACATGTGTTGTATGTTCCTGGCCAGGGGTGATGGTTGACTGCATACATGTGGCAGCTGTGACATTGCCACATGACTCACATAAACCACAACTGGACCATAGAGGTGATTCACAGGTTACCTTTGCACATGCTACCCTAGTAGTGTGATTGCCATGGTGATTACCAACACATAGGGCCAATGGGGAACAACATACTGAAGGTGTGTATGTGTGGGTGTACTGCTACTGATTTCATAGCACTGGGATATATGACTGCACATGTGGGTAAATGCCAGGTAAGACATGTGCAATGTGTCACAGGAAACGTACATGCGAACAGGACAGACAGTAAAGTTCTGTCATGTGTAAACTTGACATACGTATCGTATGCTATGCAGATGTCACTAGGAGTCCACAGAAGCACTGTAACTCTGCATTGCAGGTGGGAGCAGTGTTCCAGGGAACCCCAAGTGAACATGCATGCAAATAAAGCTACAATAAGCAGGGCTGGAAGTAGTCCATTGTACAACAAAGAAGGGGTAACACTAACAGTAGGTAACAGTGCAAATATGTAGGCACTATCAACATGTACCCAGGTATGCACAGCGCAGATGCCCATGGTAGAACTGATATTATGTCATAGTTAATTGTGATTTGGATTACATTGGTACTGCACACATATCAACATGCGCAAACATCCACATTGCATAGTCGTTGTGGGCAACTTGCCACCATTACTGTACATGTCCATCATTGCGTATCACTACTTGCATTAGCTTCCCCCCTGTGCTACCCATGTATGTGGCTATCTGTTGACATCCTTACCACCGGTATGCAATAATGTGCAGCTGTTACACTTTGGTACGTACTATGGGTGCAGATAACAATTCAGGACAGTCATATGGTTACTGCATCAGGCATGCTGGGATATACACACAGTCATATCAGCACAATGTACTGTTACCAACATGATACTACTAATACACTTCTATGTAGTCACCTCGTGCATCAGCAACGTGTTTACCTGTTCCTGCACTGATGTTGGAGATTGCAGGAGGTGGCACAGTTTCATCATATGCACAGGGTGTGAATTAGATATGTCTGAGTCTGCCACTGATACCACCAATTGACATGTTTGTGTATGTGTGTTGGTGAGGGACAGCAGGGTAGACAACAGATGTTTCAATATTTTTCAGAAGAAAAAACGTAAAATCAACAGGGATCAAAAGAATTACCAGGACAATATGGTTTACATTAATAAAAATCAAAGTACTCACCACAATAAATTTAATAAAAGGAAGCCTTTATACAATCAAAATTATAGACAAGATAGTGGTGAATTACAGCAAGGGCACATTTTATCAAATTCATATACAAATGAGGGGCAAGACATGGAGTGGTTGAATGAGGATGTGGGTATGGCACATCAGGATGAGGAGGATTTTCCCACTCTCAGGCGCTCAAAGAGACTGGCACAGTATTATACCAAGGAGGGAGAATACAACAGAACTTATTATCCACAGAGGAGAAATCAGACCCCCCACCACAGGAATGGTTATTAGAAAAAGAAAATTCATCCATTCCCCCCCCTAGTCCAGAATAAGGTAGTATTTCGGAAAGAAGGTTTTACCATTTATAATTATTCAGATAGGACAATTACAAATGATTATTTTAAACTTTTTTCCAAGGGTATTAAGTTTATTCCGACCAGTAAAGGTGATTTGGTAGACAATACTGAAGCTTTAAAACTCTATACGAGAAAATTAAACTTCGAAATTTTACTGGAACCCTTGGATAGTAATAGTGGCAGTACTACTACTATTCATAATAAATTAAAAAAGAGGAGTGTAAACAATCCCCCCCTACATCCCCTACTGGAAACATGCGAAAGACTAGTGATGGAAGATATATATAAAGAATTCAAAAACAATAGGTCAATTGAGTGGAATCTAACTAAGGATGAATATAATTTATTATGTGATTTGAGAAATGACAACAGCATCCGTATTATGATTCCTGATAAAGGTGAGGGGATTGTAATTTTTCGTAGTATGGATTATTCTAATGCCATGCTGGATTTATTGTTTGATGAGAATACTTAGTCATACATCTAAAAATCAGATTAATATCTCCTATTTAAGAATAGATAGCTATTTAGATGAATATTTGTTAGAAGGGAGAATCAATCCTAGTGAATATGAATTTTTATTTAGAAAATTTCCTAAAATACCAGTATTCTTTGGTATACCCAAAGTACACAAGGATATTTTAAGACCCCCTTTTAGACCTATAGTGGCAGCTAAGGGGTCTAAGATACACCCATTAACTGTGTTTATTGATTCAAATGTACAACACGTTGTCCACAAGATACCTCATTTACTGAAGGATTCCTGGGAATTTTTAAAAAGTGTTAAACAAGAATTATTTCAAGACAACATAATATTTTTAACTATAGATGTTAAAGACCTGTTTACATGCATTCCCAAACATCAAGGGATGTCCTTATTTGAGGAAGTACTGTTCAAATTCTCAGATTTGGACAACGATAGGGTGAAGTTAATTTGTGAAGTCATGAACATAGTTTTGGAGAATAATTACTTGTGGTTTGAGGGGGAATTTTACCAGCAAATCACTGGAGTTCCTATGGGCGCAGCTTGTTCACCAGTTTACTCTAATTTAGTTTTATTAGGTTGGGAGATTCAGCATGTCTTTGATGGCCCATTTTGGTCCAATATTAAATTGTATCTCCGTTACCTGGACGACATTTTTATTCTGTGGGGAGGTTTGGAAGAGGACATTTCTAGTTTCATAGATTATATTAATTCCAGTACAGATTTTTTGTCCTTTACTTTCCAGTACAGTATAACAAGTATTAGTTATCTGGATACTTTTATAATTAAGGACAATCAAAATAAACGGTTTAAATCCAAAATATTTAGAAAAAAGACATTCTGCAATGCCTATTTACATTTCAAAAGTAATCATCCTTTAGTACAAAAAATTAGTATCATTAAAGGGCAAGCAATAAGGATTGCCAGGATGACTTTGAATCAAGATGACTTAGACAATGAATTTAATCTACTAAGAGAAATGTTTTCAGAAAGAGGATACCCCATAGATTTGATTAATTCTATTTTACATGATATTTATAACCAATGGGGGCATAGGTATTTGCCCTTACTAGGTTCAGGTCTACATTTGGAATTTCAGGAGAGAATATGGGTAACAATGCATTTATTCCCACTTGTAATTTCAATACAGCATGTGTTCTGACATATAATAACAGAACACCTGCTATTAAGAATATTTTTGAAAGGAATTGGAACATCTTTAGAACTAATGATGTTATACATAGGAAGGTGGGCAACAAACCTAGATTTGTGAATAGGGTGGGTAAAAACATGAAACAATTGTTAGAATACAAGGCAGGTAATATTTTTATTGATAAGGAGGGTACTAATAGATGTGGTATGTGCCATTACTGTTCTTTTATCAACATTGAACCTACTTTAGTGTTGGATAATATTATGAAGAGTAGGGTACATCTATTAAAAGGTAATTGCAACACTAGGGGTGTGATTTATTTGGCTACATGTTATACCTGCAAATATTTTTACGTAGGTAAGACTGAACGTCTGCTTAAAAACAGAATTTATGAACATCTGTATGAAATAAAAAATTGTAAAAATACAAATGCCCTTTATAAACATAGTATAGTTTGTGATGGTTTTATAAAATTTTTGTTTGGTATCTTGGACACAGTTAAAATAGATATCAGAGGTGGTGACTGGAAAAATCTTTTGAAAAAGAAAGAAAGCCAGTGGCAGTTTAGGTTGGCTTCCATGTATCCCCCGGGGCTTAATGAATTTGTGTCCTTGGTACCTTTGCTTATAGAAAGGTCAAATAATTTGTAAACTATTGGATGAAAAATACAATATTATCCTATATACAAATATGTATTTTTATTCATTTGTATTTATTTATATTTTTTATAATACACTTCCACAATACATTTTCACAATTTGGTTATGCTTCAAGACCCATTGTGCCAACAGTATAACTAGATATGTCAAATTGATGTTTTAACAAAGATTTTTAGAGAGTATTTATTGTTTTAAATGTTTAATTGATTATGTGATGTCATTAATTAGAAACAGTATTTAAACGGTTAATTAATTACAGCTATTTGTTTCTGATGAAGTCTCTTACGGAGAGATGAAAGTGCTAAAACTGGTTGTTTAATAAAGATGGAGTGTTTTTGGAGGATTTAATTGGCGTCCTGGATTCCTGGTTCACCTTATATTTTTCCAACAGTTTTATCCGTTTTTTTGTTGCTCAGTACAGGGTGGGGCACTGTTGGTGCAGTGTGTGCGTGTATGTGGTAGCCCTAGATGTTAACATTTCGCATGTGTGTATGCACGCACACAGTTCCACCTCATGGCTGCCATATACAGGGGTTTGTGGACAGCCACAGACTGCACCTGGCAGGTTATACAGATCGGTGTCTGTGGGCACGGACACGGTACCTGTGCCTGGCAGGGGTGCTACGGACCGTATCCGGTACTAAGCCAGACTGGGTACTGTCATCAGAAGCGGGAATGTGTTGACTGGACAGAGGTCCCTGTTGGGACTGTCCAGAGCCACGTGCACGTGGTCTCCTGGGGCGTTCTGATGACAGCACAGACCCAGCATTGCTGGGGCTGCTGCTGGCACTATGGGGGCGTGCGCGGGCCTGTTGTCATCCGCGCCAACTGCCAGCTGCTGCTGTTGCTGGCATACGGCCACATCGACGCCACAACTGCCCACCATTGCCCTGGCTCATGGACATGTGGTTGTGGAACTGCTGTAATATGTCCCCACAACGTCTGTCTATGACATCGGTGAAATTACGGATAGCATCCGCGATGTCACGCATACTGTCAGTCATGGCTGTGCGACATGCTCTCAGCTCCCTCAGACCCTGTCTGGTGTACCTTTCCATACGCGACTGTGCCTGCATGACAGCCCGAAACATAGCTGAGGTTGACAGACCTCTTTGGGCATGTCTGCCAGAGTCAGTACGCCCACGGATGCTCCCACGAGAACCCATGGGCAACTGTCTGTGTGGTACCATCGCAGGACCCTGCCCATGACTGCTGTGTGGGGAAGCATGTGCCACAGATACCACATTACCCTGGTCAATGCCCACTGTATCCTGTCCATCACCTAGGGACAATGGTGACATAGGATGTACTGGCAGAATGACTGTGCGCAATGATGGGTTTGACAGCTGTGTACTGTCAACTGGCTGACCAATGGCAGACCCTGACACACCTTCCTGTGCCATTACACAGATATCATCATTACCAGTACCTGTGGCACCAGATTCAGGTTCCCTGCTGCAGGACACCAGAGCAGCACCAGAATCTGTGGAAGAAAGACAGGAAACACAGTTTACAGTGTCCACACAATGTTACCAGTGATGCACTTATGCACACATGCACACATGCAAACGTGGACACATGCACACATGCACACATGCACACATGGACACAGGCACACATGCACACATGCACACAGGCACACGTGCACACATGCACACATGCACACATGCACACAGGCACACATGCACACATGCACACGTGCACATGTGCACACGTGCACACATGGACACGTGTACGCATGCACATATGCACACATGCACACGTGGACACATGCACACATGCACACGTGGACACAGGCACACATGCACACATACACACATGCACACGTGGACACAGGCACACATGCACACATGCACACGTGGACACAGGCACACATGCACACATGCACACCCCGCAGTATACACACAGAGCACTACTGAGTTACACTAGTATTACTAGCACTATCAGGACTATTATAGGTATTGTTAAACACACTCACCAGCATGGATGGCCTGCCTTGCTGTAACACCGGAGGGACCTGCAGAAATGAGGAGATTAATGTCAGTGGGCACAACTGTGCCATTGATACTGCATATGATACAGTGTAGTAGTACACCAGTTGCCTTTCACACGTCAGCTGCTGATATTGCCAATATCACACCTGCACAATTACATACTATGTTGACAGCTACATACCACGGACACACCTTACACATGCATAAACTAACAGTGTACAGAACAGTCAAGTGTACATATGGCATGTTACCTGCACGCTCCATGTCGTGCTGCTGTGTGGATCCAGCCTCCATCATGATGCAGGTGTATTGCTGTTGCTGTTCTGGGGCTGGAGCCACAACACTTAGGAGTAGCCCCTCCAGTCTGGTGAGGGGGGGATGTGTGGCCACCCCACCTCCTGTGGCAACCTGTTGCCTGTGGATATCCGACGCACGCTGATGGACATTTCTGATTAAATCACTGCAGTGATGTTGTACCTGCTCATATGTTCTATTATGTTTGCCAATGTCATTTACCCTACGGACAAGGTCTTGCCACAATGCAGCCCTCTCCTGCTGATTCTGACTGGTGCGGGAAAACAGTATGTCATAATCCCGCACCAGGCTCTGGTGTATCTCCTCATCTTCTGCTGCAGAGTAGGCGGGATTACGCTGACGCGTCATTTCCCTGGAAGAGAACACAAACAGGATATCAGCAGACTATGTCAGCAATATATGGCACACATACTATACATGATACTCAACTGTAGTGATATACTACTACTCCCATATGTAGCATGTGTGTGTCTCTTGGTGGATACACAAGTACATGGCCAGATAGTGCTCAGCCAACACCTGTGCAACAATAAATGCCACATTCCATACAACATAGTAGCATGCCCCATCGGTCAGCACACTGCAACAGGTCCAATGCACAACCTCACTCTGGGAGTTCATACAAAGGTACTGTATGTGGAACACCATCCACTAGTGTGATCTGGACACAAGTTACTCGGCCTGGATATACATATCCCACCACCACCACCACCACCAGCACAGTAGACTACTTTGATATGTATGTGATTAGACAGTTATTCACTCGTTAGGACTGAGATGGTATCCATTCAGCCCACTGGGCCAGTGGAAGCCACAACCCACACTGCTGACCCCTTTGCGAATGCTTCCCACGGACATCCCAAAGATTGCATGGAACATGCACACACATTTCTAACCCAGACCCTATGCACAAAGGTTAGGCATCCTGTCCGGTGGACCCCAGCCAAAGGCAGATTGTATAACAATAGAAGGAGGCTACTGCAGGATAGAGCAGATTCACATTAAGGGAAGGCATCTGTGGTCAGCACTGGTAATAATCTACAGTCTCTCATAACAATATCCACGGCCTACTCTGGGAGGGAAATGGCCACGAACACTATAGATAACCACAAGGCCTTCTTCAGTTATATTACACATATGGACCAAACGCCTCAGATATGCTCTGCGTTAATACACACCTATTTAACATTCACCGAACACACAGATATTGGCAACATTCTTGCAGACAGGTTCGGTGCACGTATCCCCCCTCCTTCTTCCCCACAAGTAGAAATACGTATCACAGCTGAATGTAACCTCCCTATCATCTCACATGTCCAGGTGAGGGCCGCCCTCAGCAAAGCAGAACACACAGCATCACTGTGACCTGATGGTATCCCTGGATGTGTGCTACGTGAACTCCAAGAGAGCATACAACCGCATATAAGACGGATATTTAACCTTGGCCATACTACAGGATATGTACCTGAACACTGGTATACAGCAACAGTGGTCCCACTCCACTAAGGAGGCACTTCTACTGACCCTGGGAACTACCGCACCATAAGCTTAACCAGCCTGGTCTGCTAAGCTATTGCATTATTCAGTATTGGATGCATATACAACGATATTGGGTACCTGCAGACACTTGTTCCCGGCCAGTTTGCCTTTGTGATGGGCTGATCCTGCCTTTTGAACCTGGTTGACCTTTCAAAACAGTCACTACAGCCATTGATGAGGGCAACACAATCCATACAGCCTACCTGGACTTGCCTAAGGCCTTCAACACAGTACTCCACTCAGGCATCATAGACAAGCTCATTAGCTTACATGTTACTACATATGTCACATGATGGGTTGCACACTGGTTGACATACAGAATCCATAATATCATCGATATTGTAGGAGCCATGTCAGACTCAATGCCAGTCACATGTGGTATCCCACAGGCCTCTGTCCTAGGACCCCTCTTGTTTGGCATTTATTTCTCAGATGTAAAAGCGAACATGTGCAGGGTTGTGGATGACAAAGTTCCCAGATTACTGCTAACTAAGCCCCATAGTTGTTACACCACCTGACACACACATCCTACAGACGGGCCTCACTGCAACAGAAAACTGCTGCCAGGATCATGGCCTAACACTGACTGACATATAATGTATAGTCATCCCCTTTTGGTGGAACTACGTGCACACAACATATCACATGGACATACCTATAGATACAGACCTATGACACATTTGGAGGGTTCACAGTATGCAGACTATTAACCTGCTACTTTACATTACCTGTGTTTGTCGCAGCTGGTTGCATTACCACTACTACTGCTTCCTGCTGCTGCTGGCATGGCTTGCTACTGTCACTGCTGACAGCTTAGACTCAGTGTGTGTACCGTGTGTTGTTGTTTTTTTTTTTTTCTCTCACTCTCTGTCTCTGTCTCTGTCTGTCTCTCTCTCTCTCTCTGTCTGCCTCCAGACAGTGCAATGAACATATTGCATGTGTGGAGTGTGAGTACAGGATGCTTTTGTAGGTATCTGCATAAGTCCATGTGATGGCCTCTGCACCAATTGTAAGCCATCATTTGCTAATTGCATGCAGCCAGTTGTGTACTGATTGCAGTTCTCACTGTGATTTCAGGACAGTGCTATAAAAGGGTATGTGAGATAGGCATTGCCCTTTCAGATTGTAAAGGCGGGGACCATGCTGGTATGCTGTGGACACTGTTCTGTGAGTGTAAAGGTTAGTATCTCTCTCATGATTCAGGCTGTGTTGTAGATTCACATTTCTCCATTCCTCTCTCCTGTTTCCTGTAGTAAGTGTGTATGCACAATGACACCTACAACTATATATATATATATATATATATATATATATATATATATATATATATATATATATATATATATATATATATATATATATGTAAATATACATACATTTATATATGTACATTAACTGACATTATTACCTACTAGCTACCAACTAGCATGGCTGTTTCTGTTCACACACTACTATTATGGAAATCCACTAGTTTTGACAGTAATTCTAAATGACATGCTTTGTGTACTACACATCCTATATTCCCTTTACATTCATTCCTACTATTACATGATATATTTATTTTAGCACAATGTTCTTGTATAAGAGTCATGGCTTAGTGGTAGGTCATGCAGACTACTGTTTCCAAGGTCCTGGGTTCTGGACTGACAGTGGGATTTTATTTTGCTTTTGAACTGACTACAGGACCTGTCAATCAGAGTGACTAAGGCACTTTTAAGCAGTTGTAACCGGGTTAGCGCTGGTTTGCGCGGAGCTCCCGCATGCGCACTGGTGTTCAGCTCCGCACACACACACGCACACCCGCTTACAGCCGCTTAACGGTGCTTACTCTGGCGCACACTCGCGCTATTTTCTTTGAAAGAAATGAAAATGGGGAGACAGGAAAGTGGTGAAAAAGGGGTCACAAAGAGGGTAAGACAGTAGGGAAACAAGCTTGGGATTTGCAGGAGGGATGTAGGTAAGGCCCATAGCTACCCATTTCTTCATCAGCAACAGCTGTGCATATGTATCTAATTTGGTGTGACATTTGAAACCTTCCACCCCTGAGAGAGGTGTCAGGACAACAATAATACTTGTTGTACAGCCAATTGTAATTGATAGTTTCCATGTCCAGCAGACATGTGTGTGGAATGGGCAGCTATGTATGGGGCGTAATTTTTTTGTGGGTACAGAGTGCCTTTTTTTTTTTTTTTTCAGGTGAGAGTGGTATGTCAGGTGAAGGAAGTCGGTATAGCTGGGGAGGTAGGTTGGGTAGGTCAACAGACAAGACAAACAAGATGCATACAGGGGCGGTGTATGACACGTGTGGGGGGGGTTACACAATTGACTGGGGTGGATGTTTGGATATCCAGAGCCCATGAGCCCACAGATGACAACAGTGGAACTGATATCCCCACCCATGGGCAGTTGCCACTGTACCTTCACTGCCCAGGACGGGGCTGTGCTGGGAATGTGTAGGCCGGGCAACAGGCATGCCCGTTAGTTGTGCCACCTGTGCCTCAAGCTGGCGTAGGGGCCCAAGAACAGATTCCTGGATCTCCCTATGCACCACAGTCCGGACGCTATGGAGGGTGAGTGGTGGTTCTCCTCCGGCCACACTTGCAGAAGTGGGATGAGCCCCATCCCCTGCAGTGCTTCCACCCGCATTTGGCACAGGGCCACTGGAGGAGGGTCCAGACTAGGCACTAGTGCCAGGTTCACTCGCCAGCTGAGGTGGGAGAGGTGGGTCCGCTGGAACCCGCCTTCCCTGTCATCCTATGTTTTGCATTATGTCATGACAGTTTGGGTTAGTAACATATAATACCATTCACAATTAGTTGTAACAGCATGCATTAGTATTCCCATCAACCAAACACCCAGATATTCACACCATTGAACAGCGAGCATAACACATGCATAATTTGAACAGCAATACACAGTCCAACAACATGCAGGGTTGATTGATGGCAACAGGCCATCAGGTTTGGATGTATGAACAGGGCAGATGCATCAACAGACATGCAAATATTTATGACCCAACAGGACAAATGTCCAGGGGTGTTAATTGTGATTGCACATACCATTTTCACGTGGAATGGGTTATATGTGGTTATAGGGTGGGGTGAAGAAAATAGTATTAACACCTTTGAATACCAATACATATGCTGTACATTTCTAATAGCTGCACATATATACACACTACTGTTCTAACTACAGTTTCATATATGATAACTACTTCAATTTGGTGATAGGACTGTTACTGCTACATCAATATACATTTTATTGTTCTTCATACACATTCATATCTGGCTTTGTTCAGCTACATCATCCTGCTACATTTGCTTTATATAGCTATAGACAACTGTGGATGTTTGGTATGTCAGACAATCATACTATCTGCATATTGCAGACTGAGAGCAACATATCCAGATTTTGGGATACACATTCCAGCTGCAGCAACACTTTGAACAGATTTCGCTGTTTGGTTTTGCTTCTCACATGCATTTCATTCTGTACTGACTACAGTATACTTTATTCAGGGGTTATTACTACTTTATTGGTGGATTCATAACACTTTCTCACACTCTCTCACTTGTTTTCATTTTACTATTCAGGATGGTACTTACTTCTAGGCTTTATTGACATGTTTTACCTGTAGTTATTACAATCCTTTCCAGCAGTCTCACTTCTGTCATGTTTCAGTATTTCAACAGGGGTATATTTCACACATGTGATTTGCTCATCTTCTGCAGCTGTACTTTTCAGCCTGCTGCATGTTGTTTACTATTATATTGCAGGTGGGGCATCTTTATTTCAGACTTTATTTCAGAAATTTTCATTTTTCTGTTTGGATTACAGACTGCAACACACTTTTGTAATCAAGCAATACTTGCAAACACTCTTACACTGTTAATTGCACATTCTATTACTTAGTGACTACACTGCACTCTTTTGCTAACTGTCATACTTTTATATTTCTTTACAGTTACTGGGAGAGGATTACTGACCTGCCTGGTGGCGCAATCGCACCAGCCTATCACCATAGGCTCTGTGGTTCACAGAACGGACACCTGCAGCTGTAATATAAATGAAGTAATATTGGAATACACATCTCCATAATATCAGCTAGTTTAATTTCTTACATACATAATTAAATGTAACTTACTCAGTAGTAGGGCGTTGGGAATTTGCCGGGCCTCCTGGATCCAAAGGTTCAATTGGTCCTGCTTGTGTCTCTTCAGGACCGCATGGTGATGACGAACCTGCTCACCAGTCCTTGGAATCCCTGTGGCACTGGTGAGATCATGAGCCAACCGGTCCCACGCCTCAGCCCTATATGCTCCCCACAGTACCTGGCCCTGCATGAGTTGGGCCTCATGATTGTGGACTAGGAGCCAGACCATGTATCTGGACTCCTCAATGCCCCACCTCTGTGCTTGAAAGCAACTACCCTCACCTACTCCTGACATTCTGGCTGCAAGTCAGTTCTACAATCGTTTATGCTGTGTATTCCCACCTATGGGGCTTATATATGCCGTTTTTCCCCGCACATATCTGTGATTGGCCATTTTGGAATTGTATCAACTTCACAAAACCTGCTTTGTCATGCTCCACTTTGTATTCATTCCTATATATTTGCTATTACTGCATTTATAGGTACTGCTGTCATGGCTTAGTGGTTCAGTACCTTGACTATAGTGCATAGTATCCTGGATTAGAACCTGGCCACTGCTTTTTATTTTTTATGACTGTCTAGACAGGCTGAGGGGTGTGTCTGTGTAAAGGCAGTTTTGATACGGCTTGCTCAACGTTGCCCGTCAGTTAACATGTTGGCGCGGTGCGCAGCTCCGCGCAAAAGGATTACGCTGGTTTACGCCTCATTTGGCTGTCAGCACGCATATTATGCTCAGCTCAGCTAGGGGCACACAGTTTCAGTGTGTTAAACCACTGCTCACCTACGGGCGCTCATTTTGCACCTGTTGAACCACTGCTCACCTACGGGCACTCATTTTGCACCTGTTAAACCACTGCTCACCTACGGGCAGATGCACTCACCTTGTTAAACTGTAGCTCAGCTATAGGCACATCTGGCATTTTTTATTATTTTGTTATCTCACATTTCTTCAAAATAAATGGACTATTTCATTACATTTTACATGAACTATGATTTTATATGTGTACGTGTTTGTCAGGGACTTGTTTCGTGCTTATTTTACTAAGAATATAAATTGGTGTTGTGGGGGCTCAAACCATGAATGCCTGCTCTTCAGCCAATGTCTCTACCGCTACGCTATTGCTTCTTGGCTTACTTTGCATATTTAGTTCTTGTATCCTTTTCCACTGACTGCTAACTGTGGCTAAGCTACGGGCACGCCCACGCAAATGGGCGCACTCACGGGCAAACATCTTTACGATTTAAAAAAAAATATATAACATGTTTATTTATATATTTTATGTTCATAGTCTGTGGGGGCATGTGTTGTGTTGTGTTTATTCACATTTCCATGGCCTCTGTCGTGGGTGTTTACTTTGGGCAATTTTACTCTTCTGGGGGCGTGTCCACTTGCAGGGCTCGGCCTACGGACATGCCCCCTACTGTCTTCCACGGACCGTGTTAGCCTTCGGTGTGATTCAGCATGCCCTCATGCATATGCATGACATGCTGACGTCACACCATTTAACTGCAGCCTCCGTGTAAGCCATGTATCTCTTACACGGAGGCTTCATGAATCCTGCCCATAGTCTTGAAATAAGACTAAGACCATTGCAATATTAAACATTAATTATTGTATATACTTTGTCAATAGGGGTTACTTTTTAGTCTTAGACATGGTAGAACAGAACTGACAAAAAATAATCATCAGTGACGGGAAATGGAACATTGCAGTGTTGAAATTTGTGATAGGCACATATTTAAGGTAGAATGATTTGCAGTATTGTTATAAGATACACTATAGCACAATGCAGTCTATAACTTACAGTAGACAACCTTGTTTAGTTTGTGCAACTTTGCACTGCTAGCCAATATCAACGTAGCAACTGCATGCAATTTCACTATGGAGATGTTTAGAAAGGTCTGCTTTAAATACCTGGAGAGTCATTTGGCATTTTATTCTGGAGGAAGTTTGTTCCACAATGTTGAGTCCAGTTTGGTAAAGGCTCACTCCCATGACTGTTTTGAAAGGGGGTCTGTATAGACCACTACCATTTTCTTTGCTACTTCGTAAAGAGTAAGTCTGTATCGTTAACTCATTCACTCCAATGGAGCTCAGGAAGTTTGCACTTTAACTTTCAATGGGCGGAGCCTAAGTCTTTTGACAAAATCAAATTATGCTCTCATATTTCAAACAAATGTTCGCATCTCTGGAACCATAGTGGTTATGAAAGAAGTATAAATGGCAAACTCTACAGCACAGACTATTTTTATATTGGTAGTATTCTTTAGGTTTCAGGTCTTCAACTGAATTTTGTAAGTCACAGTAAACACAGAAACTATTATATTTGTCTTAGTTTGTAAACAACTTACAATATCTCATCAACCACTCAAGTTACACACATACTGTCAGTGGCATTTTATTCATGTAGCTGAGAGCTTTCATATGGGGCTAAGGAGTTCTGTCTGTGTTACTTGGTTGTTAAGATATTTAGAAAAACATGAGAATTATATCTATATAAATTAATATCATAAAAACAACAGTTAATATCTATTTACCTGCACTAGACAGAGATCAAAAATTAATGCAGCTGAGTTTGCCATTGTGTAAGCTTTAGGATGTAATCTTTTAAAACCTTGTACATAGCATGGTTTTGGAATTATCGATACCAATATGAACAAACAATATTTGATGCCTATAAGCATCAGTGGGAGTTAACTGCAGATGCACCTGGAGGTGTCACTTGGATGTAATGAGTAAGTTTCCTTTTTTGTGCAAGGCATTACCTATCTGTTACGGCTTTGACTAGCAAGGTGACAAGGGATAAGTAGATCTTTCAGTAACAGGAAGCCAGTATTGCTGGTGGATCACTGTGGTTGGTGAGAGGGCCTGCAAAGAAGTACAAACCTGCATATTTTATTTTCTGCTATATGAAGCCTATGGGTGTTATAGGTTGAATGGAAGACCAGAAGTGGTAGACTGAATTCCAGTTTTGGAAGAAAGCCATTTTTGCACAAAGCAACACAGGCTGCTGGGTATGGGAGGAAAGTTATTCTGTAGCATAGGTTTAGCTGTGTTAGGACTTTGGACACTAAATTGCCCATGTGTAAATTGAAATTCAGGGAGAGATCAAGGATGAGGACTAGATATTTGTATTCAGACACAATGGGAATAAAGTTGTTATGGTCATCTGTTATTTTAAGCAAAGTAATCGAGGAAGGTTGATTAGGGTAGAAAAAAAGCATTATGCTGATCTATTTATGGCTAATGAATAGGTTGTTTCATTCTGCCCAGGTGCAGAGATTAGAGAATGATTGTTGGAGTGTGATTTGCAAGTTAGAATACTGCTGATGTGATTCTTGGAGAAGTATATTGTCGGTATTTAGCACTATGTTTAGTTAATGAAGAATAGTTTTCAGTAATGTTATTAATGAATAAGGAAAACTGTAGGAGGCCTAGGACTGAACCCCAAGGGACTCTTGTTTTATACGTGCCTATAGATGAAAAAATGGGTACTTGTGAGGATTTGAAAGGTTCTATTTTCATGATAACTTGTAAACCATTTAACTGCACTGTCACCAAAGTTAAATGTGTATACTTTGTTACTGTCTAGTTTACAGTTTCATGTCTCAAAAGCCCTAGTCATATCCACAAAGATTTTAGCAGTTGTGTTCATTTTTTGTTGTATCTGTAGCTGATAGAAGGGCTGTAATATAATTAAATGCATGTTTAAAGCCATGCTGTGTATCTGAGAGGAGTCCATAACTATTAATGTGTTTAAGCATTTATTTGTAAAGGATTTTCTCAAAAGTGTTGCTTTGGGGCAGAGAATGGATATTGACCTAAAGTCCTTTTGGGTTTTGGGAGTGCAAACTTTTAGAAGGGGAATAATTACCAAAAGTTTAACAAACAAGGAATTTTTCTTGAGAAAATAATGCCAGACATTTGAGTTCCAAACTTCCCATTCTTCACAAACTGCATGCTAATGCAACCCCTATTATTCTATCAGCTTTCCATATTTATATGATCAAGACTGTAAAATTGTTCTTGATTTTGGGCCTTTGTTCTAGCATTTCCAGAATTCCTGTGTTAGGAGGTTGAGAGATAATTTATCTTTGGCATAATACTACAACTGTTTAGAATTCTGACATGGTGTTAGAAGTAAAGTTAGTGCACTATAGTTCTGCAGTGAAGTACAAAATAGTTTTTTATTAAATTTTATTTCTACTAAGAAAGTAAAAGCCAGAAAATTCATTCTCTCTGACTCTGTGTACTATTAATATTCAGATACCTTTCTTTTTTTGTGCCTTTAACAGTATGACTGAGCAACAGATGGCTGTATAAAGTCACTTGTTACATGTTGTATCTTCATAATTAATCCACTCCACTCAATTTGATAACAAATTAATATTTCATTGGGGAAGTCATGTAATTATGATTTAATTTTCAATTTCTGGGAAGGCATTTCTTCAATTTTTTGATGCCCATCCAAACATCAGCAACTCTGAGGCAAAACTGTTTCAGAACTGGAAGTCCAGGATGTTAAGGTCTGAGCTGTATCTCACTGGCATGGCCAAATGGTCAAGTCAAAGAACATCTAGTGTGTCCTGTTTCTTCATACTGCAGATGAGGAAGCTATCAAGACATTTAATACTTAGGCATCTGGCAGTACTAAATGCATATTTTAAGCATATTGCAAGTCAAAGAAGAATCTATCATATGTAAATTATTTGTTTTTCACTTGAAATCAAAGGGTCCATACAAACAGTGAAGCATATGTTATTGAGATGAAACACATGGCTGTGAATTTGGGCAACTGTATGTTTTCTTAAATAGCAAATGAATACGGTTTACTATCATTTGTGTGAACGACATTCTGTTGGCATGTATGCTGCCGAAAATCAGAATGTCTTACACAAAATGAACATTGTATGGGATACTCAAAGACACTTATGTGAATGCAGTAGTGCATTCGCATAAGTGTGTTTGACTATATGTATGGAGATCTCAGTACAGTGGGGAGTGGAAATTCATCCATATCCCCACTGTAGTGCTATCTCGGAGTTGGACTATATTTGTAGCAGGGGGGTGTGGGGGCGCAGGGGGGCTTGCCCCCCTGCAAAAACGTGATTTGTCGTATAGGAGTTTGATTTACATCAGCTCCTAAACGGTTATCACATGATGTTTTCAGTGACAATGTCGACTCAAATGTGTCAATCATTTGGGTTGACATTGTATAGGAGTGGAGTGTTGGATTTCGGTGTTTATTTTCATTATTGCGAATGGAAAATGTTTTGCCGTTCGCAATAATGATAGTAAACCAATGAATACTGTGTGACATAAGTGTTATAATTGTGGAAAAGCTATATAGCAGTCAAACTGTTGAAATTATTTGATTTGTTAGTGGAAGATGTAGATGTGTGTCATGCCAGTAAATTGCTGAGTATGTAATTAAAATCTATAACTGAAGAGATGAACGTAAGAGTGATGATGTGTGTGAAAACAGAGAAACTGAAGCATAGATGCTGTGAATATAATAACAAATAAAAGTGAAAGGGAAATCATACACTTCATGTCATGACAGCCTAATTGATAACCAATAAAAAAATGAGTGGCAAAGGAAATACCCAGTATAAACATGGTGATTACAATAATAATAAAAGAAAATATAAAACAAAAAATCAATGTTGTGGAATCTGTGGAGGAGTTGGCCAATTTCAAAAATGTGTTTTAAGCATATGATGTTGCAGCAGTAGAATAAATCTGTGGAGACAAATGATTAATTAATGACATAAATGTTTATGAGCATAGCAGAAATGCAGTTTACAGATGCTGTGCAAGCTAATACCAAAGCCAGAAGCTGTAAAATATACATGTTTATCAAAACACCTTACATAAAGGTGATAATGAGTGTAGGAAAAGTTTTCTGGGACTGTGGGCTAAGTAACTATAGATGCATGAAAAAGCTGCTTTGTTTAAGCTAGACACTGGAGTAGAATGTAACATAATTTCTGAGTCTATATTCAAAATGTTGTCTCTAAACTTCAATCTAAGTAAATCTGATTGCATGTTGTTTTCATATTCTGGACCTATGCTAAAGCTAGCAAGTTGATTATGGCTGAGCTGTGCACATAGAGCTAAAGTGTATAGACAGCTGTTTTAAGTCATAGGTCTGCAGTCTCAGGTAAAACAACCTTATATATTGAGAAAAGACACTTGACTGTTTCTCAGCACAATTAAAAGTATTCAGACAGTGCATCTGGATTTTTTCTGTTCATTGGGTTTAACACAGTGGCTCTCCTTCTTTGTCCAATTATCCCATTCATTTTTCTGTTAGGGCTGCAAAGACAGGCACTTTCCAATCTAATTGAGAGCTCTATGGCCTATTCATTACTTGTCTGGAAAGCCTAAGCTGCCAATTCATTAGCTAGAGAAGCATAATCCAGATTGTAGCATGCAGACCAGACTGTCAAGTGAATTTCCCTCCCCTTCCTTAATAGGTTATAAACCAACAAAGGTTTTCAAGAGTTTTACTAGTACCGCAGATCATAGGAAACATGCAAGCCTCCAACCACATGCAGATTCTCATCTGCTAGTCCACTAGGCTGTGCATGTTCTTTAGGCTCATGCTTCATGGGTGCTGCACCCACTGATTCTTCATGGTGTCAACCAAGTTGCAAGCTAGAGCCCCTTCCCTCTCTCAAGGCAAAGAGAAATGATGAAGACTGCTCACTGCCATCTTACCTCCTCCCCTCCCCCTTCCCTCCTTTACCTGTGCTGCTAATCACATCTGGGAAATGTTTATAAAAGTATAGTTCTCTGTCAAAATGTGCAGAGTCTGATGAACAGAGAAGTGTGTGATTCCTCTATCATGCTCAGAGATAATGTACCAGAAGGCAATTTGCATTCTGCACAGGCAAACAAAACATCAGAGATGACTGTATTTTGACTGTGAGTGTGTGTTAAGTCAAACCCAATGCAGAGATCATCTAATTCACTTGAATTGACTTGAATAAAATAATTTTCTGGGTTTCTCAGAGAGAAAAAGCTTACATGAAATAAAGACTGCAGAAAAAATTTGCCTGTTGTACGTGTGTCATTGCAATGCAGAAGCACCAAATGCAGAGTTCATAGGACAAGACAGATGTTGTAGAAAGTTCTGTGATTTGTTTGAGGGACTAGGATGTTTGAAGACAAAGTACTGCATTAAATTATCACCAAACACCATGCCAGGGATATGTAATACATGCAGAGTGCCTATTGTTCTTAAAGAAAACATAAAGCAGAAACTGAAAAGCATAGGTTTGTTTGGCATGGTAGTTAAACAGAGCATGCCACGTAGGTGAACGGCATGATCATTCCTGTAAGGTAAGACAAAGTCAGCATTTATGTAGAAACACAGAATCTATAAAAGATGGAGTCAGAAGGCCCACAACCCTTTGCAGACTGTGGAAGAAGTGTCTCCTACAATACTTAATGCAAAATACTTGTCAATGTTAGATGAAAATCCGGAATTTTGACAGACTCAACTAACTGAGTCAAGCGCTAACCCATGTGCGTTTAGTACAGCAGATGTAGGTATTTGAGACTACCATTTGAAATTTTAGCAGCACCACAGCATTTCAACTTGTTGTAGCTGACACTGGAAGATGTATTCAATATTACTAATGATTTTTTGGTCTGGAGCACTTAAAACAAATATGCAGATGAGGGCTGTGGATTTCAAACCTTGTGCCACTGGAATTACAGCTCACAGTCCATGGTCTGGATACAAATGAAATTGCTCAGGAGATCACGCTAGAAGCTTTTTACTACTAATGAGGGTAGTAACTACTGCCCAGTATAATGAAGACTTGCAAAGTGCATTTTACTGAGAAATATGTGAACAGCACTCTTCATAGAATCACAGGATCATGGGAAATACAAGATATCTCAGTCTTATGATGATTCACTCCTTGCCAGTATGCACACTTGGAGCGTGCCTCCTTTTTTGGGGAGGGCTAGGCCAGTCAAGCTGGGGTGAATTTTTGAATACCCATCCAATCGACCAGTTCCCATATAAAGGAAGATAATGTATCACACTGATTTGCAGTGGGATCTGTTTCAGAGGATGGGAATATGCAGGATTATGTACATATTTCTCCATTGTGCTTTATTTATTTGCTGATGAAAATTTAGATCCCTGGTTCTGCTATTTGTGGGACTATTTGATTTGTGGAGATAGAAGAGATCCAGATCCAGAAGGGATAGGTCAACAGAGTAGCTGTATGCAGACAATGTGGCATTACAGGCAGTTTAGCAAATACTTCTGCAAAGGATAAGGGAGTGGGATGCAAAACTAAAGGCACATAGGATGAAGCTGACTATAGATAAAGGCAGTTGTAATGGCAGCAAATGTTGGAAATCAGAAGAAGCCGAGAAATGAGATAGAAGGGAAAATAGAGGAACAGGTTATCAGCTTCAGGTATCTGGGAGGGGTTGTTGAGGAGAAGGTAAGTCTGACTGAGGAGGTCAAAGCTAAAATCAAAGGGACTACGACCAACAGTCACAAAGAATCAGAAGTAATGTATGACAGAAGAATGCCAAAAAAGCTGAAAAGTAAAGCATATAAAAGAGTGGTGAGACCAGTACTCCTGTATGCTACAGAAACCTAGGCAGCAATGACAGAGCAGTTCAGGAAGCTAGAGGTGATGGAGATGAAGTGCCTCAAATAGGATACACACTGTGGGACACACAAAGATATGAAGATATCAGGGCAGAAGCCAAAGTAGTTTCAAATGCAGAGAAGGTCAAAGAGAACACATTACTGTAGTTTGGGTACATGTGATGAAAGGCAGAAGGCAATCTGGTGAAGAAGATTTGAGGTAGACAGGAAGTAAGCAAGAGGAAACAATGGCATCCAGATAAAGGTGGATGTACTGTGTGAGACAAGACTTGTGGCAGTCAAGCATGACTGTTGAAGAAGGTAGGAGAGTGACATTGAATCCAAAGAGATGGTGACAGTTGACATGACACTTAAACCCCATGAAGAAAATGGGAAAGAGGGGGTTGATGATGATGATGACGAGAGATTCAGAACTAGGCCCCTAATGGTGTGGAAGTCAAGGTATAGATCTGCCTTCAGGAATCTATAAGATACTGAATAAAGGAACAGAGCTTACAGTCTCTCTTGGTAGTTCAGGGTCTTTAAGGCAGTTATCTTATTAGTTAGAAACATTATGGATCTTTCTAGTAGTTTGGTATGTCTAGTGAAGTACATCCAAAAGGGGGACCTATATTCAATAATGGGACTAATCAATTATTAAGGCATTGAAGAATGCTTATAGCCAGGACCACTGGAGAACTGCCCCCATAACTTCTCTACAATTACCACAATTTTCATCCTGCTCTATGTACAACATCTGTAGTTCTTTTTTAAAATACCAGAAGACAAAGCAAGCGAAACATAGTGTAACAGTCCAACAAAAATATCATTCCAACAAAAGAAAACAGATGCTGTACAAGCAGAAGATTTTAATTATAAAAATGGTAAGCACTTTTGCAGATATACACTCTACCAGGCGGAAACAAACTGGTAAAATGGCACGGACTGTTTATTGATGTAAGCACTTTCGGCTGCAATAGTACACAGCCTTCATCAGACAAAATACAAAATCCATGACATCCTGCAACACTTAAATATACCCATTCATCATAAAACTCATGAATCAATTAACCAATAAAAAAACAGGTTAATTAAACCTGTACAACATTAATATTAAATGTACTTCTTTTTATAAAAAGCACAATTATAAACAGCAATGATAAATGGCAATTATAAAAAGTATCCACTACAAATAAACTACAAAAGAGACTTGTCACAAAGCATAAAAATAGAAAAAATTAGAAAAAATAGAAAAAATAAAAAAAATAAAATTAAATTAAATCCTCATCAAATAAGGAAAAACACCTATACATTGCCAGTTCGAATTCAGCTTAGTTTGTACATATTACATTAATTTATAAGTAAGTTTTTATATGCATAATTTAATATAAAACATGAACTAATACTTTACTAACCCTAGTAATCCACCCTCACTACCTAATTACTTATCTACATAAAGCTTTGAGCTTCAGAATACACTTAATGGAAGCAACATCATTCAGCCCTGGAGGTATCTGTGCAGATGTTCTAATTTGCCAAAACAATTCCTGCTCTTCTAGATAGAGCTGCCACGGACCCCCTCTAACATCAATGTTGACCTGATGGACAACAGTGAACAGAAAGCGATGTTCTGGATATTGCAAAATGTGCCTAGCAAGTGCATTAGTCAAATCCTTCCTCCCTATGGCATATACATGTTCATAAATTCGCTTTCTTAACTTCCTCTCAGTTTTGCCGATATAAAAAGAGGGGCATTTCTCACATACAGCAACATATACAACACCACATGATTCACAGTTATAGTTACCATTGATGGAAATACTTTGCTTATTAATATTGATTTTGTTACCAGGTGAAACATGCTTACATTGAGGGCACATTCCACATTTTCGCATACCAACTACTTTTTGTTTACTAGTAGCCCTACTTTTTTCAACAATACCTTTTAAATTAAGGCCCCTTCTATATGCAAAAACTGGATGTGTGCCTAATGTTTTAGCCAATGCTCTATCTTCTAGGATAATGTTCCAATTTTAAACTAAAATGTCCCTAATGGCTTGATGATCCATACAGTATGTAAACAGAAAATTTATCCTATGTGATGTCAATATGTTGTTATTCATGTTTAACTTAGATGGCCTATCCGACAACCCACCTCCCAGCAAGGGCAAAAATTAAACCTCAGCTATCATTTCAATCACTTTAAATTTAAACCTCAGCTATCATTTCAATCACTTTAAATTTAAACCTCAGCTATCATTTCAATCACTTTAAATTTAAACATCAGCTATCATTTCAATCACTTTAAATTTAAACCTTTGTATATCACCATTTTCTAAAACATGTTTTGCTAAACTGTTCCTCTCATTCATTAACCTTATATCTCTAACATGCTCTCTAATTCTTTCTAACAGACAATGGTTGTTTTTGCCAACATAAAGTGTTTTACATGTCAAAAACTGCCAGTCTTACCAGATTCTGTGAAGAATTGCTAGCTAAAACTCTAAAATAATATTTTTTATTCATTCCTGGATGTATAAAAAAACTCTCGCTATCTATTAAATAGCAAAAATGATACCTGCCGCATGGGAATGTACCTATACAGTCTAAGTTATTGGACTTCCCATCTTTGTAACAAAGCATCCACTTTAATGACTTTTTATTTCTAAATCTCAGATTGGAACCTATAACACTATTTATTTGCTTATCTGAGGTCAAAATATGCCAGTTCTTTTTTATTATATTACAAACCACACTAATATTATTTGAATAGTTTAGCAACACTGGTACCCCTTCATTAATATGAGCTTTCTTATTCCTCAGTATATCAATCACTCTGTCACTCGTAGAATAATAAGGGTTAGCTTTCCTGCTTCAAATCAATACCCTCCATTACATCATCTATTCCTTTTCTGCCATATCCCCAGTCTAAAAATTTACTTTTCATTAGATTGATGTCCTTGTTATTCATTAAAGTGGATGCTTTGTTACAAAGATGGGAAGTCCAATAACTTAGCCCATGTAGGTACGTTCCCATGTGTAGGTGTAATTTTTGCCATTCAATAGATAGTGAGAGTTTTTTCTTACATCCAGGAATGACTAGAAAGTATTATTTTAGAGTTTTATTTTGGTTGGTTCTGTAAAAGGCAGGTCCTCTCTGCAGAACCTACTATGTTTCTTTGAAAAGATTACAGGGGCTGTGGACAATTTTCACTTAGTGTACACAAAATAACAAAGAAACCACCAAGTAAAGTCAAAAATAAACAAAAGGAAAGAGCTCCAAGACACTACATTCCAGATAACTCAGAAATCTTTAATATATCAGAAAGGGATATTCCCACATTAAAATGTGCATCTAATTATCTACAATTCAAATGCTCACATGATTCCTGATGTCACACCATGAATATTAGCATATAATTATATACTTGAAAAATTATACAAATGGTATGTAAATCCAATAGCAGAGCTGGTTTACTGATTTGCAAACACAATGAACATACTACATAACATCTAGACTAACCACTGGCTAAAAATATTTGCAGCATATAATAGTCACATGGTTCTGTAAACATTGGCTCTAGATGATAGTTACTGCTGATGTGACATTCAATGCCTCTGTAGGAAATGTGAAAAAGGAGGGGGTTGATGCTGATAACAGCAGTGGCATGTGGTGGTTGTGTGTTATTGTCTTGTGAAAGCCAAGGTGCTCTTTTCTTATCTTGTACCTGTATCGGCTTCTGGACTAGTGCCCTTAGGGGGAAAAACTCACAACACACTATTTCTTGTTTTTTAAATTCTTAAAAACAAGCCACAAGGATAATAAATACTGCAGTGATTTTATTGTTACTTTTTAAACGTTTTTGTACAGTGCAGATTTTGCACAGCAACTGACATTTGGAGCATGTGAAGCATGTATTTTCTGGAACAAGACATCAAAAAGAATTGAGACAGAAGGTGAAATAGCAACAGATTTTTTTTGACAATTGGTAAGGCCCAATGGGCAAAAGCTCCCATACGCACATATAACTGGTGAGAAACTCAGGTAGCAAATGTAGCATGTGGCTTGGTTGGTCAGATTTGCTGTACATGGATGCATGTATCCTTAAAAATGCCATGCCTATAGGAAGCTGCATTCCATGAGCTGCTCATCCTTACAGATGCAGGCAGAGTAAAGATCTCATGAAGACTGAAAGCATATCCACAGTGCCTATGTTATTTACTGAGTATCCTGATGAATATTCAAGTATTACCAGGTATCGGAAGTGAAAAACACTCAAACTTAATTATTGATGTTATGTGTTTTGAGTTACAAAAAAATGTATGACTTGCGGTTAGAAAAATAGTCCAGTTGCAACTGACAGAAATTATTTTCCTGCAAGGTAATTAAAAATGCAAACGATACATCTAGATCAGAATTATGACTTATTCGACACTGCGAATGGAGCACCCAGAAGTTTGAAAAGGTACAATGTGCTGTGCTTCTGCATGTCACCAGCAAGGAGCCTTTGAACTATGAAAATAGAGACAATTTAGCCACACTTAAGACAGAATCAGGGAGCATGGCACATTGGCCTCCTGAGAGTATAAATGCTTGTGAAAGGATCCTACAACTGTGAATCTGCTGAGCTGCATTAATCTTTAAAAAGAGAATATTTTATGATTAAGGCCTGACCAAAAAAGAGACATGCTTTTAAGAGAAACAGATCCGACTTTATGAAAACTGGTGGTTGTGTGCAGATTATTTTAGATTACAGGTACACAGTTAGCGGAATTAACTGACAAAATGGAAACATGCAAGATAAGCTGTGAGTCAAGTTAAAAGGTAAAAATAGAATGAATTTTAACAGCAATGGCAGTGTGTGTGTGTGTGTGTGTGTGTGTGTGTGTGTGTGTGTGTGATAGAGAGAGACAGAGACATGATTTGTAGGCGAAGTTTGCTTCGGTAAAAATTCAAGCCTCATTCATTAGGCGTGTCTGTATACACAAGAGAAAGAAATGCTCTGCGCTTAGTTTTGTCATAGCTGTGGTAGAAAGAATTGCTTTGCAAAATCATCTAAAAGAAAGAGAGTGAGTTCAAAAGAATGTTCATGCCAAATAGAAATATTTAATCAAACAAAAAAAAAACTGTTGACAGGATTAAAATGAAGAAAGCAGATACAGAAAAGTATGAGAATATACCAGAAGCAGTGAAACAAAACTATTGTTGGCAAGGAATGGTCATCATCATCATCTTTCGGCTTTTCCCATTAGGGGTCGCCACAGCGGATCATCTCTTTCCATTTCTTCCTATCCTCTGCATCTTGCTCTGTCATACCAACCGCCTGCATGTCCTCTCTCACCACGTCCATAAACCTTATCTTAGGCCTTCCTCTTTTCCTCTTACCTGGCAGCTCCATCCTTAGCATCTTTTTCCCAATATACTCAGCATCCCTCCTCAGCACATGTCCAAACCAACGCAATCTCGCCTCTCTTGCTTTGTCTTCAAACTGTCCAACCTGAGCTGACCCTCTAATATACTGATTCCTAATCCTATCCATCCTAGTCACACCGAGTGCAAATCTTAACATCTTTAACTCTGCCACATCCAGCTCTGACTCCTGCTTTTTCGACAATGCTACCGTCTCCAACCTATATAACATAGCTGGTCTTACTACTGTCTTGTAGACCTTCCCTTTCACTCTTATTGGTACCTGTCTATCACAAATCACTCCTGACACTCTTCTCCACCCATTCCACCCAGCCTGTACTCTCTTCTTCGCCTCTCTTCCACATTCACCATTACTCTGAACTGTTGATCCCAAGTTCTTAAACTCGTCCACCTTTACCAACTCTAATCCCTGCATCCTCACCATTCCTCTACCCTCCCTCTCATTTACACACATATATTCTGTCTTAGCCCTGCTGACCTTCATTCCTCTGCTCTCTAGAGCATATCTCCACCTCTCCAGAGTCTCCTCAACCTGATTCCTACTCTCACTACAGATCACAATGTCATCTGCAAACATCATAGTCCATGGGGCCTCCTGTGTGATCTCATCTGTCAACCTGTCCATCACCACTGCAAATAAAAAAGGACTCAGAGCTGATCCTTGATGTAATCCCACCTCCACCTTAAATGGATCTGTCACTCCCACTGCAGTCCTCACCACTGTCACACTACCCTCGTACATATCCTGTACCACTCTTACATACTTCTCTGCCACTCCCGACTTCCTCATATAATACCATAACTCTTCTCTAGGCACCCTGTCATATGCTTTCTCCAAGTCTACAAAGACACAATGCAACTCCTTCTGACCTTCTCTGTATTTCTCCAATAACACTCTCAGAGCAAACATCACATCTGTAGTGCTCTTTCCTGGCATGAAACCATACTGCTGATCACTAATCATCTCCTCCCTTCTTAACCTAGCTTCTACTACTCTCTCTCATAACTTCAAGCTGTGACTGATCAATTTTATCCCTCTGTAGTTACTGCAGCTCTGCACATCACCCTTATTCTTAAAGATAGGTGCCAAAACACTTTTTCTCCACTCCTCAGGCATCCTCTGACTTTCCAAAATTTCATTAAACAATCTAGTTAAAAATTCCACTGCCATTTCTCCTAAGCACCTCCATGCTTCCATTGGGATGTCATCTGGGCCAACAGCCTTTCCATTCTTCATCCTCTTCATAGCTGTCCTTACTTCCTCCTTGCTAATTTGTTTCACTTCCTGATTCACTATCCCCACATCATCTAACCTTCTCTCTCTCTCTCTCATTCTCTTCATTCATCAGCCTCTCAAAATACTCTTTCCATCTACTCAACACACTCTCCTCTCTTGTGAGTACCTTCCCCTCACTATCCTTTATCACCCTTACTTGCTGCACATCTTTCCCAGCTCTGTCCCTCTGTCTAGCCAATCGGTACAGGTCCTTTTCTCCCTCTTTACTGTCCAATCTCTCATGCAACTCTCCATATGCCTTATCCTTAGCTTTCGCCATCTCTCTCTTTGCCATGCGCCTCATCTCCTTATACTCATGTCTACTTTCTTCATCTCTTTGACAATCCCACTTCTTCTTTGCCAGCTTCTTCCTCTGTATACTCTCCTGTACTTCCTCATTCCACCACCAGGTCTCCTTGTCCTCCTTCCTCTGTCCAGATGTCACACCAAGCACCTTTCTAGCAGTCTCCCTTACTAGTTTTGCTGTAGTTACCCAGCTATTCGGTAACTCTCCACTGCCTCCCAGTGCCTGTCTTAACTCTTCCCTAAACTCCATTTCACAATCACCCTTTTTTAACTTCCACCATTTAATCCTTGGCACTGCTTTCACACTCCTCCTCCTCTTCCTGATCACCAACATCATCCTACAGACCACCATTCTATGCTGCTTAACTACACTTTCCCCTGCCACCACTTTACAGTCTCCAGTCTCCTTCAGACTGGCCCTCCTACATAGGATATAATCCACCTGTGTGCATCTTCCTCCACTCTTGTACGTCACCCTGTGCTCTTCCCTCTTCTTAAAATATGTATTCACCACAGCCATGTCCATCCTTTTCGCAAAATCCACAATCATCTGACCTTCTGCATTCCTCTCCTTAACACCATACCTACCCATCACTTCCTCATCCTCACTGTTCACTTCACCAACATGCCCATTAAAGTCCGCTCCAATCACTAGTCTCTCACCCTTGGGTACACTCACCACAACTTCATCCAACTTACTCCAAAATTTCTCTTTCTCATCCATCGCACACCCAACTTGTGGAGCATATGCACTAACAACATTCATCATTACACCATCAATTTTGAGCTTCATAAACATCATCAGACACTCTCTTCACATCTAAAACACTCTTGGCATATTGTTCCTTTAGTATAACACCTACCCCATTTCTCCTGCCATCCACACCATGATAGAACAATTTGAACCCGTTTCCTAAACACCTGGCCTTACTTCCCTTCCATCTGGCCTCTTGCATGCACAATATATCAACCTTCCTTCTCTCCATCATATCAGCTAACTCTCTTCCTATACCAGCCATACTGCCAACATTCAAAGTTCCTACTCTCACTGCTACACTCCTAACCTTCCTCCTCTCTTCCTGCCTTCGGGCATGCCTTCGCCCTCCTCTTCTCCTTCGGCCAACAGTAGCCCAATTTCCACCAGCACCCTGGTGGCGGTCGTTGTTAACCCGGGCCTCGACCGATCCGGTATGGAAATATGAAATTTTCGTGCCATAAGTTATGTGGCAGAATTTTTCCACCGGATGCCCTTCCTGACGCAACCCTCCCCATTTATCCGGGCTTGGGACCGGCACAAAGAAATGCACTGGCTTGTGCATCCCCAGTGGCTGGGTTGTAAAATGTTGAATTTAAATTAGGTACAGAAACAATACTTTTGAAGATAGTTCTGAAGCACTGGGAATAAAACATACACAAACAACAGTTGTTTGCACATTGTTAACAACATAGAGAGAATCGTGCAAAGCTACTGGATCACAATTATTGATATGTAACTATACAATTAGGAAGTACAAGATCCAATTTCAGACCATTTCACTTAATGGATTTCATTCGCTTAATATTTTAGATTGCTAGGCTTGTGAGAAGAATGGTAAAACTAATTTATAGTGTGAAAAAAAGATTTAATGAGCTTCTGCACATGTTGATGAAAAGCCAGACAGTCTCAAAGATATCCTGAATACTGTATAGAATCATAACAATAGTATCCTTCATGACTATGCTGATTTATTTTTAGGCTTAAGAAGTTTGGCAAGATGTTTTACACATAAATTCTGGCCAGTAGTTCCAAGAGAAGTGCCTGTAGTTCTAAAAAGTAAAAATGATCAGTGATTAAAATAAATAAAAATATTCATATCATTAAGAAACAGGGCCAGCATAATGGATAAATACTCTGTTGTGAAGTAAGACAATACTTGCATTCATTTTACTCTCAAGATTTGAATAAAGTGGTTAAACAGGAGCATTATCCACTGCTTGTACTTGTAAAGTGGCCCTAACAATACCAAATGTATAAATATTTGCAGCACTAGATACAAACTAAAGTTTCTAACAGAAAAAAATGTAGATGAAAGACACTATAGACTATGTGCATACAGGGCCAGATTTGAAAAAAATTGCAGACGTCAGCATAGTGAGCCGAGTTTGTGCAAGCTAGCAAGCTATTGAAGAAATCAGATACTATGCTAAGGCATAGTAGTAAGAGAATACTACCTCAGCATAATAAAACTAAAACAGGCAGTGTTAGTGCAATGTCATATATGATATGAAACCGCATATCTAACAAGCAATGTCCATAAATAATAATGGTCCCATTCACAAGGAATGTGTACAGGATGTACACAAAACTAACTGTATCTGTCTGCCAATATGTGGCAAAGAAATGACAGAACATAAAGGAACATCAGCAATACCCCTGTATACTACCAATGTCTGCAATATACTGCAGATTTAATCTTAAAATGCAGCAAAAAATGTAAATATTTCCATATATATATATATATATATATATATATATATATATATATATATATATATATATATATATATATATATATATATATATATATATATATATATATATATATATGTATAATACTTTATTTTCATTGATGTGGCATACACGGCTACATCACCAGCATTAAAGGCAGCTAAAAAAAGAAGGGTGTGGGACATGTGTGGGGAAAGCAAGTAACGCACACCCCCCAGGAAAAGAGGACATTACAGTACAAAGCAAACAACACACATCACCACTCAGGGGCTGTTGGCAATGCAAGTGTGACCCTCTCAACAGCAAGACAGATTGGCTCAACAAATGCACAGGTCAGATCACACAAAGAGAGGCCAAGAATCACAATCCTACATTCATGAGGCAAACATCTAAACACAAAGCAAAGTAGCAGTACTGCAGAAAATATGGCAAGTGGCCATGTAATGGCCAAATAAAAATAATAAATCCACAGCTGATCATGAGACCCGAGAAGCTGATGTCCTTGAGGTGTTACATGCAGGGACAACACAGATGGTGGTCAGATATGCAGTGGGATATGTGTTATGGACTCACAGTATGTAACAGGAACATCCAAAATGCTCAGCATGCAAAGGTCAAACAATGACATGCAAGGGTATGTTGTCATGTATGATGGTCATGGTGATATAGATACACTGGACAACAGCAATAAAGCATGACAGATGAACAGCATCAAGGCTGTTCTGTAACAGGTAGGCAGGAATAATGACAATTAAGTCACAAGAACACATCACACCAATCCAGTTAGCACACAGAAAGCCTCACAATGTCCAACACAGTCAGCATGAGTTACACCCTATCACAATGGCCGAAGTGTCTTACCAGCACATTACACCTAAAGGACAATGATGCTACTATACACAAAGGTGCACATAAACAGAGACATATTATTGTAACGTATCTGCTGTTCATCCTACTATCCTTTAAGAGGTTATAATCAAACAACTACATTACTAAATAACTACAGCTAATAATACCATTCAGTGTAAATGTGTATTCTACATGTAACACAATACTGTTGTGCTTACACTATTTATGTATTTTAACTGTAAATTCTCTGTATTTGCTAACCCATGTATGTATTGTTTAATCCATGTGGAACTTTTCTCCCCCGGGCCTCCACTAAAATGGGTTCAACTAGACCCAGTGGACCTTCCCAGTAAACAAATACAAATAAATAAATAAATAAATAAATATGACATGCAGATGTGTATCAAATGGCCAATAGCCATAAGAGAAATGGATAGTAGTTACATAATAACCCTAGTAATAATGAGAAACCTTTTTGAAAAAGCTGTCATCTACATACACACCTTCAAACAGGTTCAAACCTTCAAGAATGCTTGTGTCCCTAATACAATATGGAGTATTTGTCCTGCATGAAAGAAGTTGCAAGGTGAATGCAACAAGGTGAGGAGGTCTGAGATGTGTGCAATATTCACCTATGACAGGATGTAAAGTCTATGCTTACAAATGACTCAATCAGTCACGTAGAACACAAAATGTGCATGTATCATAGGTACACAAAAAAAATCAATAACTGCTATGACATACCCATATGAACTACCATGCAGCCCTGTGACAACAGGGACACCCACATAAAGGAAGTAATTACAAAAGGTAACTGTGTATGACTGGAAAAAAGGTCAGTCTGGTGTATACACTTGTAGCACACCAGAAGGTGGAGTAAAACACATTTACATCTCAAAATAACAAAGGGAGATTATGTGACAATAATACAAACAGGATTTATGTGGAGACTGAACTCACATACATCCAACAATCAACGTTACTATGAATGCCTGTACCTATATACCCATCTTTGTTGATGTACTACATTTGTATGATTTCTTATTAACATTTGCTGTAAGACAAGTGTAATTGCATTAACCAGGCAGTATACCTAACTTCACACCTGCAAACTTCACTTATCTGTAATGCATAACTAAGTTAGTAAATGTCCATCAGTGATGACAGACATTTAACAATGAGTTATGAAGTTAAGTGAGTATGTAATGGGTAAAGTCAAAACTCAGAAATATTCTTCATGTTGAAGTGAATAACAAGAAAAAATTTGAGAGTCTTGCGGGGAAATCAGGAATGCCTAGTCATCCATGGCAGAGCGTGTTTAGGCACAATGAAACTAATATATATCTGCAAGTTACAGAAATGGATCATCTGTGCATCCTTTAATATAATAGCAGATAATGTACTTCAAAGCCATATTGCACATGCAAAGAATGTGCAGAAAGCTCATGTGGGATTTGAACCCACAGTCATACAGCTTTCTACACTATTGTTTTGGTGAATAACCTGTTGAGCTTCTGTAGATAACATTGCTTTCTAGGTCCGATTAATTTTAAGTACATAACAATATGTTAAAGTAGTAACACTCTCAAACATTGATAGTGCTGGAATATTATGCTATAAAATAATGTATACCTACAATTAAGTTTTTTTTTAACTGTGGATAACTATGGAATATGCACCCCTACATCTGCTAATATCATGAAGCTGAGGCTTATTCTACAGTACATTACACTTAGTGCTGGTAACACAGCAAAAGATCATGATACTAACAATATAGTCAGAGCGTTATTAATATGTGTGCTCTAAAATTCACAGCCTATGTCAACATCATTATATTTGCCTAAATGTAAGTGATATCCTTTAGAAGCATGCATCATTAAAGAACAATAATATTGTAACAAGTGCAAAGTAAGGAGAAAAGGCAGTACGGTTGTGGAATATGTAACTTACAGTAGGGATCCTGGGGCTGTCTGCAGACATCAGTGATCCACACCAGCAGTCAGCCATGTTCATTGTGATGGAGGTGATTGCAATGGTGGTAGACTTGCATGCCAGTACTGGAGATCCAGGCCCATCCATGAAGCTCCCTAGTAATCTGTTTACAAACATCGATAGGGGCAAAGTTTTTTTCCAGCAGGCCAAAATCCTCAGTTCATGTTGGACACACAGCAGCTGGATCGTGTCCTCATTGGTCCAGTTGAGTGCCTGGACATGCCAGTCTCCTTTCCCTTGATATCTTCCTTATAGCTGTTGATAAGACATTGTAGCACACCTTCAGAAAAATGGTCACTGAAGTACCACTTAGTCCACAGCTAGCAAGGGACTGCTCTGGAAATGTAGCATTATCCCATTTTAAAATATGTGCAATGAGGCTGGCAACAACCCATTGGTGGAAATCAAGTACATGCCATACATGGACATATTCACTGTTAACTGTCTAGCATTTGCACTGAGCACTGTACACTCAGATATATTGTTTAATGTGCTGAAAATCAAGAACCTATTTGGACATCATTGGATGTGACTGTAAACCATTCGATGTTAAGCAAGCTCATTAATTATGTATGGCACAAATATTACTTAAAAGCTGTATTTCTTGAGGTGATTATATGGTTAAGTATACATGGCTGACTGCATACACAAAAGTTAAGCTTTCAGTAGGTAAGTTGCTCATGTTTCTACATTCCAAAATGCAGCTTATCCATGTTCAGAGACTGTCATATTTTCCTGTGTGTACCTTTTTTATGTAAAAGTACACAAAGTTTACATTGATAATTCATCAGTAAATGTACATGTTTTGAGATAAAGGGCACAAGCTGGCTTTCTGTCATATGCATGTGTATTGACACACATCCATCATTCACCAATCTACTGCAGGATATGGACTGTTTCTGATCATATCCACCAGGACTGCAGACACCTGTTAGCACGTAGCACAGTTTGCAGATAACAACTGATTATGGGGGTGTATGCAAAGTCTTATGTATGAAATGTGGCTTACGGATACTGAGTGACACTATAGCATTTTATTGGATGGTCCCATGGCTTTCTAAGGAGACTTAAATGACATCAGCAGTCTAAGCCTGTAGTATTTTTAATGTAATGATATTGAAACATCATTTTTAAGACATAGGTACACATTTGTTCCAAATATGCTGATGTGATGTGTTCTACGCATACTATTGTTCAGGTTCATATGGTACTTATATATATATATATATATATATATATATATATATATATATATATATATATATATAAAACAAATTACACAGGTCTGTAGATCTATGAGGCTTACTGCATTAATGTCTGTTCCATATGGCCATTGTGTGTATGTGACATAATAGGAATATCGAGCTCTGCAGGGGAATGTATGGGATGAAGCACTTGCAGACAGTGGTGGTGTAATGTTAATATTGATTGGAAAAGACTATGAGCTGTCCCACAGACTGGGTTCAAAACCCATCTCTGGATCTATGATATATCCTAAGCTGTATACTGGTGAGTGTGAGTCATATTCTGTTTATATTTTGTCTAATTGCATACACAGCACCTGATAGTTGTCATGTGTGTCTCGTATATGTAAGAGGTGGCTGCAAATTTCTTACATTAGCATGTATTCTCTTGCATTGCAGTAGAACAGATATGTGGAGTAGTAGCACATCTCACACTGCTGACAAGGATATGTGAATAGGTGTACCAGAGTTATGCATCTTGATATATACAGTACATATTCATGTTTTATTTTTATTTTTTGCAGATGTCGGTAGAAGCAGATATTGTAATTTCTCCACTAGGGAGAATGAGATCATTCTTGCAGCCTTGCAACAACATGGCAGGATCTACTTGGATGGATCGGTGATATTACCAACTTGGTAAATGCTGTAGGTGGTCACAACAATCATAGGAGACATGCCATCACTGCTGCTCTGACATGATCCTCTGTGCAGCCAACAGACTCTACTGTAACAAGAGAGACTGAAATGGTGGTGGTCTGTGTATAGCTCGCCATGGAAGAAAAACTTATTCCTGGCATCTTGCCATACCTGCAAGAACTGTTATGCTCCTCAGGGAGCAATAGAGACTGGTGTCCCACGAAGCCATGGTATGTACATTGTTCAAGGACATGACAACCAGTACATGTGAGCTGCATTAATGTACATTCAAATATGTCTTCTCTGTTCATATTTATTTCACAGCATCATCCCAGTGACCAGTATGACAATACACCTCCTCTGATTAGGTGTCACAGTGAGCAGTCTGTGCACTGCTGTTTTGTTTACCTTCACAGTGCCTTCATGCACCAACACACAACATCAGCCTTCAGGTACGTGTCTCTCTACTGGGATACAGAAGTCTGAATTACTGACTTAAACCTGCATGCTGCTAGAGTGCTTCCTACTGACTTGTTGTATATGTGTGTTTGTACTCCACAATGGCATTGTAACTCTCATTACAGCACTTTCTGTTGTCAGAGATATCTAGACTAATGTCAGGCATTAGCATCACTGTTTCTAATGTCTGAAATCTTATGCAATGAATTAAATCTTTTGTCATTCTGTTATTAATTTAAGAACACTACCAGTGTTGACTATGCTACCATTTACTGTATATACTCTTTTAATGTACTCACTCCAAATGTATTCACATTATGTTTTACTTTATGTATCAATTTTATGTCTTGTTTCCTGTTACTGTTGGAGCTTTTCTCCCTGGGCCTCCACTGAAAATGGGCTCCTGATGGCCCAGTGGACTATCTTCATAAACAAATGCAAATTAATAAATAAATAAATCACAGGGGAGGAGTCATAGGAAGATGTGTCTGGTATCTATGCATGTATGGGCACTTTTATAATGCCGCTGTCATGTGATTTTCTTTTTTTTTTATCTTTAAATTTTTTTTATTTTGAAGTATGATATTTTGTCAGATGTTACATAAATTCAAAATGAAAAACATATATACAATTAAATATCAGAACATTATTTAACTATATACATTAGTGTCTATACAGGAAAAAGCAATAATGCATTTAAGTAGATTATGAAGAATGATAAATTATTTCATAAATCTTTGCCCATTTTCTCAAATAGTTCCAATATTTTCATCCAAGAGTTATAAAGTGATGTAGGTCTAGTTGTTCTGTTCTTTAATGTAGATATTTCCATATGTCCAACCGTCAAGGATATGTTTAAACTCCTTAAACATGGGAGAAGACTTGCTTTTCCAGTGTATGGTGATAATTTTGCATGCAACTACCATCAGTGCCCATAGTATCTTGAAATCTTTTTTTGGCACACAGTCCAGGATAGGAGTGTTGAATAATATCATTGTTTTTGTTAATTGATAATTATCATTGAAGACAATCTGAAAAAAATAATTAATACTTTTCCAATACAATGTGAGACACTTACAATCATAGAAAATATGTTGCCAGTCAGCTCTTATTTTAGTTTGACATCTCCAGCATTTATCTTCACTAGCAAATACATTGGCTAATTTGTGCAGTGTATAAAAACTTCTGTTTAAATATCTCCAAGTAAATAACTGCTAATATATTGACAAAGTTGATAGTTTTGATGATTTTAAGATAATCTTTTTCTCTTCTTCATTAGGATGGTGGTTGTTTATCTGTGTATAGTAATCTCAGTAGTTACCTACAGAGTAGACTTTTGTTTTTTTAATAAATTTGTAAATATTAGACAGGTAACCATTATCTTGATAAGGTTGATTTGTGATTATAATAAGATATTCAATAAATTCTGGAACAGTTTGTCTGACTGTTACTTGCATTTGTTCAGTTCTATGTATAAGGTATTGTCTTAGATTTTGTAGAAGTAGCCATGAATCATTATTTATATTATATTTGTTAATCATTTGATCATTAGTTAATATTTTCCCTTGTTCTACCAGTTGATGCCAATAGTTTATTGTACCTTTCTTTAGTATATTTATTTTTTGAATTTGGGATGTATCAAGAATAATAGGTGTAAAGGCTATTGGAAAGGTCAGAAAAAAACAAGCATTAATATTTGGGACTTTGTTTATATATTTTTTAAAAGTTGTTAAGGTAATATTTATATATTTTGAAGGCAATTTATTGCTTTTATTTTTCCCTACTAGGTGATCTTTTAACAACCAGACTAGTGGTGATGGTATGATGGTTAAACAGTCTTTTATATGATTTTGACTAAGTTCTATATAAATCTGTTCATGTATTTGTTTCCAAATAGGCATGTAATGAGTATTTAACCATAAGGGTATATTTTTGACAACAGATGATATAATATATGCCTCAATGTCTGGTAGATTAATTCCTCCTTCTTCCCAATTTGGTAGATGTTTATTTAAAGCAATTTGAGGTTTATTTGGGAACCACAAGAAGTTTAGTATTAGTTTGTTAAATCTTTGGATGATATACTTGGGAGGTGGCAATGAAAAGCTTTGTATTAGATATAATATCTTGGGAAAAATGACTGACTTAATAAGATATAGTCTGTCTCCCATTGTGAATATATATTTGTTCCAGTTAGATATTGCTTGCTCTATTTTATCTAATGATTTTTTTATAATTAAATATAAGTGAGTCTGTTAAATCTTCAAGCAGATCTATACCTAAATATAGTATTTTGTTGCCTTCTCCTAGGAATTTGAAATCTTTTTTGTTTATATGTTTCTTTTTGGTATTGCATGACATGAATTGTGTTTTGTTTTCATTAAAGTGTAAGCTTGAGACACTTTGAAAGTCTTTTACGTCATTAAATAAAGCCTGCAAAGATTTGTTACTGTCTGAAAGAGTTAGAAGTATGTAATCAGCAAAAAGTTGTAGTTTAAGGTCCAAAGTTTTGTTGATATGTATTCCTTTAATGTTATTGTTTGACCTAATTTGATTTCACAAGGTCCTATTATTAAGGCAAATAGCAGTGGTGATATAGGGCAACCTTGTTTAGTTCCCTTTTTAATTTGTATAGGTCCTGATCTATATGATCCTAATTTAACATATGCCATAGATTCTTTATATAATGATTGGTTGAGAGTGTTAAAATTTATGGGAAATTATATCTGTTTAAGACTAATGTTAGAAAGTTCCAGTTAACAGAATAAAAGGCTTTGTTAATGTCTAGAGAAATTATGTTTAAATCAAAATTTATTTGTTTAGTATAATCTATTAATGTCAAAATTCTTTTACGGTTGTCATATGTATTTCTTCCTTTGATAAAGCCTGTTTGGTCTTCATGGATTAACATGGGGAGAAAGTGCTTGATTCTGTCTGCATATATTGCCATGAACATTTTATAATCTATGTTTAATAATGATATTGGTCTATATGATGGGCATTGTTCTTCCTCTTGCCTTCTTTAAGTATAGGGGATATCAGTGAATATTTCCAGGAGGGTGGGATATTTATATCTTGTTTTACTATGTTATATACTTTCAAAAGTAAAGATATAGCCTGATTAGGGATTAATTTATACATTGTAGGTAATATATTATCTTGGCCAGGTGCTTTATTTACTTTACGTTTTTTTAATTTTTGAGTTCAGTTCCATCATAGTAATTGAATTACTTATAGTGTCTATTTGTTCTTGTGTTAACCTAGTAAGAATTTTATTTTCAAGGTAATTTTCTATATCTTTAGTGGGTATTTCCTAAGAATTTAAAGAATTATCAGAGTTGTATTGTTGTCTAAACACTTCCAAAATATTATTTAGATCTGTTACTTTTTTCTTAGTATTAGTCATATAAATTTCTTTAATTTTAGATTTGATTTTTTTTTTATTCTGTTTGCTAATTGTTTCTGGTGCTTTGGGGATTTGTAGAATAAGAATTAAATTTTATTTTCTCTAGATTAATCATAATCTTATGATGTAATACTTCTTCATATTTACTATTGGTTTGTAATAGTTCCTGAACTAAGTCTGCATTTCCTTTTTGAACTTCCAGCTTCAGTTTATCAGCTTTCTTTTGTAATTCTAACAAATTTTTATTCCAGGTTTTCCTTTTGTTAAGGTACCATGATAATACCTTCCCATATATATATATGGTTTTCATGAGTCCCAAATATATATTTCACAGATGTCTTCTGTTATGTTTAAGTCTAGAAATGTTTTAATTTCTTTTTCAAAAAAGTAATTAAACTCTGTTAGTTTTGTGATGTAAGAGGGTATTCTTGTGATGGTATTTGTATCTGTATGCTTAAGTTCTATCTCAAAAACTAGAGCGTTATGGTCAGATAGTGGACAATTTATTATTTTAACTTTATCAGTTTTTGGTATTAAGTCATTAGATATGTATATCCTGTCTATTCTAGAGTTATTCCTATGCCTATGTGACTAAAAGGAATAAATTAATGAGTCTAGGTCAGCAAATTCATTTATATCTTTTATACACATTGTGTCAGTGAATTTTAAAAGTGTCTTTGATATAGGCAGTTTTTTTCTTGCAGTTTTTGAATCTGTGTCTTTGTCATCTATTATACAGTTAAAATCTCCTGCTATTATCAGGCTACCTTTGGCTAATTGAATTATTTCTTCAAAATGATGCTTAACTGTTTCTAGTCCAAGTCCTGGTATCCAGTAAAAAATTACTAAAGTATAGATCTTCTTATTTAATTTCATAGACACTAGACAAAACATACCAGCTGTATCACGATAGGTGTTAATTATTCTTGGAGATATGATTTCACTACGGATTAATATGGATACTCCTCTTTTCTTTTGTTTATATTCAGAGCTTGCCAGTACTGTGTAGTTATTAATATTGTTTATATCTATGTCTGACAAGTGTGTCTCTTGTAAAAATACTACTTTTTGCTTATGTAAGCTTATATATTTGAATAGACTTCTCCTCTTATTACTATTGTTCAGACCAATGACATTTATAGATAAACATTTCATATTTTACTTTATGTTTGATTTGTATGAGAGTTTATGGAAGCAATTTTGACCCTTATAGGTTCATAGGTTCATAGGTAGGTACTAGGCTATTGGCCCAAGGGTCTACGTAAGCCTAGCCAACAAGGTTCCTTGGCTTACACCACCCAAAAAAGTTATTTTCCTGTGCCACTGTCAAGCAGAGACACAGAAGTGATCCCAGGGGTGTATTTCCTATTTCCCATCCACTCATCAAGATTTTTCTTGAAGAGTGCTAATGAAGAACTTTGCTTGACATAGATGGGTAGCCTGTTCCAAAGTATGGGAAGTCTCTGGGACAGGAATCTATCCCTCCAGCATGTCCTGTTTATTGTGGTGACAAGGTTTAGGTCCCTAGAGCATGTAGCTTGGAGGGATTGGGATTTCTTTAGGTGTAGCATGTTCAACAGCTCTTGATTTGACATAGCTTTATATGTTAGGCAGAGATCATCTCGGAGTAGGCGATATGCTACGGAGTAAAGCTTGAGTTTTTGGGGGTGGTCAGTGTAGGGCATTTGTTTGAGGCCAGTAATCCTCTTTATGGGGTACTTCTGTGGCCTTTCCAGCTGCTGCGGATGTCTTGTGAGGTACATTCCAAAAGGGGCGTTGTACTCTATAATGGGTCTAATGAGTGTCAAGTAGAGGGGAACAATGACCTCTTTTTTCCTGGATGAGACCCCTTTTATGATGAGGTGTGCCACGTAGAAGGACTTCCTGACTACTGTGGTGATGTGACTATCAAAGGAGAGACTACTGTCCATCTGGGTCCCAAGGTCTCTTATCATGCATTCAGTGTTATGTAGATTGCTGCCTATGTGGTAGTTCATGGGTACAGAGTTTTTACAAAAGGGGATGTCACTGCACTTTTTGGCATTGAGCTTGAGGCCATGGCTCTGACACCAGGCATCTGTCTCAGCGAGACCCTTTTGTAGGATGTCCACATCATTTGGAGACTTGACTATGGCTCCTAGTTTGCAGTCATCTGCGAACTTCATTAGCCAGAGGCCTTCTGTGTTAGCCTGTACTTCAGAGAAGTAGATACCAAACAGGAGAGGTCCCAGGACAGAACCCTGTGGTACTCCACCTGTCACTGCTTTGAGGTCAGATTTGGAGTCTGGAACTTTTACAGTGTGGGTTCTGTCAGTGAGCCAATTGGCAACCCATCTTGTGCTGTAGGGATTTATACCTAGTTTAGTGAGTTTAGCTATAACTCCAGAATGGGGGATGGTGTCAAAAGCCTTGGCAAGGTCAAGATAGGCTGTGTGAACCACCTTACCCTCATCTACAGATTTGGTAACTGCCTCAAAGAAGTTGATCAGGTTCAGGAGGCATGATCTGCCTTTCACAAACCTGAACTGGGTGGGATCCAGAGTTTGGAGGTTACCAATGTCTTTGTTTATGAGTTCCCTGGTGATACGTTCCATGGCCTTGCAGACCAGGCTCGTCAGGCTAATAGGTCGATAGTTCCCAGGATCAGTGGTGGCTCCCCCTTTGTGGAGTGGGATAACTGTTGCTGTGCACCATTCAGTGGGCACAAAGCCTGATGTGAGGCTATTATTGAACATGACGCTTAAGTGGGGAGCCAGTTCGTTCTGAAGTTCATGTAAAACGCAGCCTGGGATGTTGTCCTGTCCCATGGATGCTGTGTTTTTGGCTTTAGAGAGTGCAGCTTTTACCTGCATAGTTGTGATTACAGGGACTCTGAATTCTTCCTGTATAGATATGGGCCCTTTAGGGGGTGGGGGGGTAAAGTTAACACTGATCCTATCTTCCAGGATGTTGGCAATATCAGTTGGTTCTGTAATTTTTGTGCCTTTGTGCTGTAACTCAGAGCAGATCTGGGTGTTGCCATCGAGATTCTTGACATAGCTATAGAATGCTTTGTGGTTGTCCTTGAAATTAATGGTGATTTTGTTTTTATAGCTAGCTTTGGAGGATCTTATAAAGGATCTCAGCTTCTTACTGAGGCTGACCAGGGAGCTCCTCCACTCATGGGATTTTACTCTCTTTTGCAACAGTTTCTTCCTTCTGTTGTACAGTTTGTTTATGGCAGGGGGCCACCAGATTGGCTTCTTTGTTTTGGAGGATAGCATCTTGGTTCTGTTTGGGATAGCACGATCCATGCACTAGCACAATCCATGCACTTGTGTAAGTGCTTATAGGGTGCATTTGTGTAGGATTCAGCAGTTGTAACTGTATTGTCCATCTCCATGGGTGTCATGAAGTTCACCACTTCTGTCTTAAGAAGCATGAAGTTGGCTTTGGAGACATTTTTTACCATGGTTTCCTTAATGGGGGGTGGGGGGGTGGGATGTGGATATCAAGGTTGATTAGCTTATGGTCGGATTGGACCAATGAGGAGTTGACTTCAGGTGTGGAACACCGGTCACTCATGTTGGTAATGATTAGGTCTAGGATATTGTTGCCCCTGGTGGGGGTGTGGATAAGTTGATCCAATTCATTTGAGTTTATGAATTCCAGAAAGCGTAGAGCTAAGGAGTTGGTACACGAGTAGTTTTCTCAGTTAATGGTGGGGTAATTAAAGTCGCCCATTTTTAGGGTGTTTGGTTGAACCCTAATATTTTCCAGTACATCAAGAAAAGAGGAGTGGGAATCCTGGGGCATGGTAGGGGATCTGTAGCAAGCTACAGTTTGGATTGCAGTTTTGCCCAGTTAGCTGCACTTGGATAACCTTGGATGCATTATGCTGAGCAACTAGCCTGGAGGTGTGGATTTCCTTAATGAATATGGACACACCTCCGCCTTTGGTGATTCGGTCTAGGTTACATGGCCGAAAAGTGTGGTATGAGTTATAGCCTGGTAGTGCAGTGGTGCTCTCTGGAGCCTTGAACCAGGTCTCAGTCACTGCACAGATATCGATGTTCTCCATTTTAAGGAGTGCCTCGAGTGAGTGCATTTTGAGATTTAGACTTCTAGCATTGAGTAGTATTACCCTCAGTTTTTGCTTGCCTGTTCCTGTTACAGTGGTGAAGTTCTTATTTGAACCTTGCTAAAAAAAAGGCACTATAGGTGCAGCAAGAGCCTTAGCCAGTATCTAGAATCCCAGGGGCAACAGGTGCTGGCCATCTGTGGTAAAGCATCATGGTCTGTCGACCATGTCATCCCAAGCAGACAGATACTGGATCCCCTTAGAATGACATCAGAAGCGTAGCCAATTGTTGAAGTCAGTCAGTTTGTCCTTGTACTGCGGTATCATTCAGGATGATGGCAGAATGCTACTCAGGGCTAGGGTCATATCTGCCTGGGCTACAAGATTGGAGAGCTCTTCCATGTCTCTTTTCATGTAGTCCAGGGAGGTACATCTCAGGTCATTCACACCAACATGGACAATGACAGAGTCACATTTGTACTTGTGGAGTGACCTGAGTGCGTGGGTTATGTGGCAGATCCTGGCACCCGACAGGCAGCTGACAGTAACCTTCTCCTTGTTTAGCCTGGTGAGTGGGACATCAGTGTGCCTGACTATAGAGTCACCTATGACTAGTGTGTTGGGTATGTTGTTTTGCCTTATTGGCTGTTATTGAGTGGCACACTGAGTCTGTGGGCTATGTGTCATTTGGGTTGTGTTGGGGGATGGAGGTTGCTTGCATTTCTGCTTTGGGGGTCTCTGTTGCTTAGAGTGATTATTATTGAGAGCCTCTGTGAATGTTTTTGTGTTAATATGTGTGGATTTTGGTGGTGTAGATTTAGTGAGACTATGTGATGAGTGTGGTGTGGTGCAAATGTTTACCTTCTTCTCATGACTGTCAATTTCAGCCTTGGTTGGAGAGAGCTTTACCTCCAGTTTGGCTAGATAAGTGCATCTCTCACAGGTTGCAGTGTTGGGTGGTAGGAGGAGAGGGTTGTCTGTGTACATGAAGCAATTTCTACATTGCCTCAAGATGCCCAGATTCATCAGATAGACAGGAGAGAATACTGGGAGCTGACCCTTGGACATGCCTGAATAATAAACAATTTTCCTCTAGATAAGTGAGGAAAGTGAGTTCAAGAGCTGTTTTTCTCTAAGTGAGAAAAGTAAGTACAAAAACTGTTTTCCTCTAGGTAATGAGGAAGATTGAGTGCTACAGTAATTAGTAGCTTATTTAGTGCTTACAAGTTCTGAACAAGTGCCGAGCATGAGTAAGCAAATTTAAG
>NC_056733.1:710549052-710601355 GCF_019279795.1 Protopterus annectens | reverse complement strand
TTCTTGTTTAATTTTTTACATATCTTTACTCTCTCTTGTATAGCTGTAATAAAGCAATTTTAAATCATCTTGTGTATAGCTTTACAGTTTAACGGGTTGTAAATACAATTTAATACTAAACAATACAATAATAACTAGAATAAAATATCTTGGACTTTCAGATTTAATCTGTTTACCAGTGTTTCTTACGCACTAATACCTGTTTTTTCCTTCCCCCCTAAAAGAGTATTGACAAGAAGGAATGAAATGTTATTTCTTCCTGCAGTTCTATTTCAGACCCTTGTGCAGTACTGCTTATACAGTCAGTGTAAAACTGAGAAAGTAACCCTCCCCCTGCAGCATTGCAGTATTGTTTATTTGCTTTATTAGGTTAACAAACTATGGACCTTGTCTGATTTAATCATTTTTATGAAGCTTTTGCTGTTTATTACCACTAGTAGGTATACCCTCCTGCACAATTGATTTGAACTATATGTATACTATAGCCCATCTGTTGGCTGTACTTGATGCAACTGGGTTTTTTTTTTTTTACTTTTAACATTTACTTGCAAACAGATTATCAGTGACATCTATGCACAACTGTGACATTTTATTACAATTACCAAATAGGGTTGCCTGTAAACATTTTAACAATTATGTTTTAATAACAATAATGCTTTAGAAAAAAAAGTCAAGCCACTTGTCTGGCAATCAGTCTTGTTGTTTATCTTATCTTTCCAACATTTCCTGTAACTATTCATCTAGTCTAGGAAGGTCTGATACACTTGCATTTCAGTTAACCCTTTTAGCATTGTTCTTTAAATTATCTGTTGATACATAAATAGACATACCCCCGGATTTACAAATCCTCCATGTAATACTTAATAAGTCTTACTCGGAGGCTGCAGTTGAATGGTATGATGTCAGCGTGCCATGAATATTCATGAGGTCACGCTGACTCAACCGAAAGTCTTACACGGACAGTGTAGGAAAGCATGGGGCGTGTCCGACTGCTGAGCAGTCTAAACGTCCACTCCCCTGCAAGGGTTTGAAAAGTAAAATGAAAACACACAAGAGCGAGTCCGCTCAAATGTCCTTGCACCCATCACCACACTCCCTGACATTGTAAACCCCCATCATAGTTATAAAAAGTAAAACAATTTTATTTTTTTTTAAATTCCCGAAATAGCTGCCCGTATTTGCGCGTGTGTGCCCATTGCTTAGCTGCAGTTAGCAATTCCGACTTGGAAGAGCATAAGAAAGAATGTTTATGCATATCGCACCAAATAGCAATAGCATAATGGTAGAACGTTTGCGCAAAGAGGAGGCATTCACAGTTCGAGTCCCACCACTCCCTTTCTTATTTATATTTTAAATCAGTATATGAAATAATACCTGGCATATATGATTAAAATATTAGTAAAAAACAGTGAAATGGCCTATGTATCAGTGAAGAAAATATATATTTTTAAAGGATCCTGATATATAATTGCCCGCAGTTAAGCAGCACTTTACCCAGCGCAATATAGCTGCCCATAGCTAAATAGCACTTTACCCAGTGCAATAGAGTTGCCCAGAGTTAAATGGCACTTTACACAGCACAATAGAGTTGCCCATAGTTAAATAGCCCTTTAACCAGCACAATCTCTTTGCGCAGACGTGCATGCCACACCAACCAGGGCACCGTAGGGCAACATGGAGCAACGTAGAGCAAAGTTGCTTAAACACAGCCACACCCCCTAGCCTGTCTGGACAGTATTAAAATATAATGAATGAGAAGGTTCTAACCCAGGACTCTGTACACCATAAACAAAGTACTGAACCACTAAGCCATGACAGCTTAGGAGAAACAGCCACTGTTAACATACATATACTTAGAAATGGTAGATTAACCATTACTAAGCAGATCTGCAGTCAGACGAGAAATTACAAAAATGGCCAATCACACAAAAGTGCAGGAAATGCGGCATATATAAGCCTCATAGGCGGGAATGCTCACCATAACTGATTGTAGCTCACATCTGCAGTTAGAATGGCTGGTGCTGGAGAGGGTACATGCTTCCGAGTGCAACGTTGGGGCATCGTGGAGTCGAAATACATGGTTTGGCTCCTTGTACACCGTCATGAGTCAAGACTCCTGCAGGGCCAGTTCCAAGGGATGGAGTACAAGGCAGAGGCTTGGAACCGGTTAGCTCATGACCTCACCAGTGCCACAGGCATTCCTCGGACTGGTGAGCAGGTCCGTCACCACCATGCAGACCTGAAGAGATGGAAGCAGGACCACCTGAACCAATGGATACAGGAGGCCTGTGGGATACAAGATGCCCCACAACTGAGTAGGTAGCTATGGAATGCAGTATGTAAGAATTGATAATTGATTCTGTATAATAGATAGGTATGTCTCAATATCCCTTCATTTACTTCACAGCTGCAGGTGACCGTGCTGCGAATCAGCAAGCCTATGCAGATAGGCTGCTAAGGCTGCACCACCAGGCAGATTAGTGATTATTCTACATGTATTGTTATATAAAATAGGGGAGAGAGCATGAAGGAAAGTGTCGTAGTCCAATAATACAGCCATAAAATGCCCTGAATAAGTCCTCTGCATGTACTGTCATAAAAAAAAAGTCAGAGAGCCAGAAAAAAAGAGTGTAGTAACCCATTAAGAAAGGTAAACTATGTCCGGAATAATATCTCTGCAGGTACTGTCATATAAAATAAGTGAGCGAGCCTGAAAAAGTGTGTTCTAACCTATTAATAAAGGTATAATATGTCTTGAATATGTCTTCCATATGCATTGTTATAGCAAATAAAGGAGTGAGCCTGTGGAAAAGTGATTAATGTAATTAATAAAGGTATAAAACCCGGAGTGTGTCTGTGTCACTTACTTTGAAATGTTGTTGTATGCTTGCATTATACAAATAGTACTGTTTTAATAAGTACTGGCAACCCAGAGTTGTGCAGTCCCATCTAAAGTGGGTGATGGAAGTGCTAGTAGCTGTGAAGCATATATACAGTCCTCAACAGTCAGTTACTGGCTGGCATGCATAAGTAAATCTGGCACGTGAGTAGCATGTTAATTTTTTCCCCAGAAATGTGAGTGTGCTTCAAGAAATGAAGGGTTCTGTAAAAATTGAAATGAAAATGTCATGTGAAAACATCCAGATATGTAGATAAAGAAATATAAATAAAATCAAGAAATATGTAGCAGTAACATCTGCATCTTTGACAGTTAGTATGTCAGATATAGGTCAGGTATATATTGAACTAGCCAAACCCATTACACAACCTAATGCATGTTAGCAAGTGTAATAATACATGTAGGGGATATACACTTGCAGTCACTAGGAATGTAGTATAGAGTAAAAGTACTTATAAGATGTTAATTGAGGTTTCTTTCTACACCCTACTGTATGTGCATAAACCATGCAATTCCACACCTCAATGGGTATGTGTAATCTCAAATATTTGTTTGGACATATGTCCTATTGTTCTATAAATATTTGCATTCACTTTGATGCATGTGCCCTGTTCAAACACCACAATCATGGTGGCCTGTTGCTACCAATCATCCCTGCATGCTGTTGGAATAGCCACTGTCGTTCAGTATATGCATGTGTTATGCTTGCTGTTCAACTGTTGGAACCTTGGTGTGTTGGGTTAATGGGAATATTACTGCATGCTGTTACAACTAATCTGGAATGCTGGTGTTTATGTTGTAATTAAACACACCTAATCACAGAACGTATGGGAAGGTCCGGTGCCCAGCCCGGTTTCCCCTCCTCCATTGGTCCTGTGCCACCTTCGGGTGGAAGCACTGCAGGGGATGGAGCTCGTCCCCCCTGTGCAAGCATGGGCAGAGAAGGGCCACCTGTCACCCTTCAAAGGTCCAGGCTGTGGTGCGTAGGGAGATCCATTGTTCAGTCACTGATCCCCTATGTCAGCTCAAGGCGAGAGTGGAGCATCTCACGGGTGAGCCTGCCCTTCCTACACAACCCCCAGCACAGCCACCCTCGGGGCTGTGAAGGTGCAGTGGTGACTGCCCATGGGTGGGGATCTCAGTTCCACTGTTACCATCTGTGGGCTCATGGGCTTGCGATTTCCAAACATCCGCACCCATCAATTGTGTTCACCCACCCCATGTGTCATACACCGTCCCTGTATGCATCTTGTTTGTCTTGTCTGTTAACCTCCCCAACCTACCTCCCCAAACATACCTACTTCCTCTACGTCACTTTCCACTCTCACCTGAAAAAAAAAAAAGGGCAATCTGTACCCACAAAAAAATTATGCCCCCTACATAGCTGCCCATTTCGCACACATGTCCGCTGGACATGTAAACTACTAATTATAATTGGAAGTACAACATACTTTGTTGTCCTCACCCCTCTCCCAGGGGTGGAAGGTTTCAAATATCACTCCAAATTTATTGCATATGCACAGCTGTTGCTGGTAAAGAAATGGGCAGCTCTGGACCTTCCCTACACCTGTCCTGCACATCCCAAGCTTGTTTACCTACTGTCTGTCCCTCTTTGTGCCCCCTTTTTCACCACTTTCCTATCTCCCCATTTTCTTTTCTTTAAAAGAAATTAGAGCGAGGGTTAGCAAGAGTAAGCACTTTTTAGCAGTAGTAAGCGGGTTTAAGAGAGTGTGCGCATGTGTGCGCTAAGCTAAGCATCATGCAAACCCACGCAAACCCACTTAAAACTGCTTAAAAGTGCCTTAGTCACTCTATGTCAGGTCCCTTGTTCTACTCAGCAGCAAAAGAAAAGACCTATGCTAGTCTCGAACCCCAGACCATTGACACAATAGACTGCTTGAATTACCACTAAGCCACAGCAGATATACAAATAGCTTGGTGCTGAAATAAATATATCATACATTACAATGAGGGAATGTAAATGGAAATTAGGAATGGCATAACACAAATCTTATTCTGTTGGCCTTTACCAGCAGTTGTTGTGGAATTGCATGACATGACTGTGAAAAGTGAACCAGCCATTCTAGCAGGAAATAATGTTACAGTAGCACCTTACAAACACCACACAGTATCAGACCAGGATAAACACTGGCAAAGTTGAATAGGGTAGAGGCCAGACTCCCCAATTGTGACTGCTTTACAGGGATGTCCTTTATTTGTAAACAAATGTTAGCTGTGCCCCTCTGAATTACTCTGAAAAGTACTAACATTAGGCAGAAAAGTGGGGAACCACACTTAATGAATAATGTCAATAGGTGAGAGTAGACACTGTTTGCACATCAGAAAAGGTGTAGTAATACATATGCTCCGATTCCCAAGAAAGTCTCCACTGCAATATGTCTGTAATATATTGCAGGTGTATCTCACTTATATGTACCTTTCACTGAGGCCGTTCAAATATAAACCTGAGAGTATCTGAGGCCTGGCAGAAGCAGAAACACACAGGCGTATCAGCATTCCTGCTGTTACACACTATGCAAATAGCTTTGGAAGGAGTTCCACAAGCATGCCCTTATGTAGGAGTACAACACAGAAATATCACAGGATGTAGCCATGTACTGCTAGCAACCAACTGTGACAATGCCATTGTTCCAGTGCTGAAAAGACTGGTGTGGTGCACAGACAAAGAATAATAGGCTAACCTCTAACTACCATCTGGATATGTCCACAGGTGGGAGCTACGCAGACAGACTACTTGCCTTGATAGACTAACAGGTACACAGCAACCCTGTATGTTCAGCAAGATAAACCTCACATGATAATAAAAATGCTCTTTGCAGTTCTGCACCCCTACCCAAAGGTACAACATACCTATGTATTCAGGCAAAAACAAGGGTGTAGGTAGGCATACTCAGTACTGAAATATGTCCAGTTGTCTTGAGCAGCCTGTGCTAATGTCAACACAAACAAACCACAAACTGTTCAGAAGTGAGTAACTTAATAATTACAGTATAGCAGTACACAAACAGTGCATGTGCCACAGGAATACATTGCAATAACATTTGTATGGCAGTTAATTGTTTAATTCAGAAAGAAAGTACATACTCCCATGTATCCTGTGTTAGCATTTGGAGGGGTGAGTACATGTCTACATTGAGAAGTGTGTACTGGAAGCAGCAAAATTCAGGTTTGAGTACAACATGCATATCATTGGCTACAATCCTAGCTTCAGATAAGAGATATATACCAACCTTCTGACTGACACAACGGTGTCCAGAGCAAACAAGCATGGGCCCCACCTTGGAAAGCTGAAAGGGCTACGCCTACCTAACCTAGCATTTTATAGCAGTGGGCTGCAATCACAGCGAGTACTGCAATCACCACACAGCAGGCTGCATGCAATTACTGAATGGTGGGCAGCAATTGGTGCAGAGGCTGTCACATACACATGTGCAGATACCTAGAAAAGCAGGTTGTACCTGTTGTCCACACATGCAATAATATCATTGCAGGAACATGGGGATAGAGAGTGAGAGTGAGAGAGAAACAGAGACACAGACAGAGACACAGAGAAAAGAGACAGAAACAGACAGAGAAATCCCAAAACAAACAACCAAAAAAAAAAAAAAAAAAAAAAAAACCAACAACAAAACAGTAACAACAGACGGAACAGGGAAAACAAAGGTAAGGTATGTAACTCATATGTATATGCCAGCATGTAGTAGATGTTCCTGAAGAGTACTCTACACACTGCAAGTCATCCATATGTGGCAGCAGTACGTATCTATCTGTATCTGCACATGTGCATAGGGCAAGGGACATACTGCAACTGTTAGTGAAGGGTGGACACATATATGTCGTTGAAGGTTATGTGCATATATCTATGTAGGTCGTAGTGTGAGGCATAGAAAACAACATGCAGTGCTGATATATGTCATGTGGTGGTTGACCACTGTGGGACTGGTTTGTCAGATCTGCTGTGTTGCAGCCAGTGAGGCCTGCTAAAGCTACATGGGCTGAGGACACCAAAATGCATTCTGCACAACACTGTGCAATATAATCACATAACTGTACATCCCATGACTGTCGCATAAGTGATATCCCCACCATGAAAGGTGGACTGTACATGTGCCTATATGTACATCTATATGTACAGCAATGGATGTGTACATGTATGTGTGGACTGTAGACAAGTGCCGATACTGCAGTGCCATTCCTCCTTTCCAAAACACTGTACCCATTAACTACCACATAGGTAGAAGTCTACCTAACACTGACGGTGTTATAAGGGAACATGGGACACAGGTGGACAGTAGCTTCCCCTTTGATAAAGACAGTGCCACACTAGACTTGTAATCTGTCTATGTGGTATGTGTCATGACAACAGGTGTGTCATCTAGGGAAATATAGGTCAGTGCTCCCCTCTACTCATCACAATGCCCCATGTGGTATGTACCCCACATGACAACTAAAGCAAGTGGAAAGGCCACAGACATACCTCACAAAGGGTAATACTGGCCTCAAACAGATGCCCTATGCAGACTGACTCACAAAACCACAGCTGGACTGTATTGCATACCGCCCACACAGAGGTGACCTCTACCAGATATACAGAGGTATGTCAGACCCATAGCTGTGTGACAACAACCATGGCAACATATCACAATCCCTCCGGGCTACATGCTCTAGGGCCCTAAACCTCGTCAGCTCACTAAACAGCACATGCTGGTGGGATAGGTTCCTCTCTTGGAGATATGCCATACTCTGGAATAGACCACCTAGCAATAGCAAACTAGACTCCTCATTAGCAGTTGTCATAAATACCCCTGATGATTGTTTGGGAGATTGGTAATACACCCTAGGAATCCCCTCTACAGTTCTGGTTGACAGGGGCAAGTGAAATCAAAGTACATGTGTGGCAAAGGCCAGGGTAGCATATGGCTAGGCAGCTGTAGGCCCTAGGGCCAATAGCATCTCACCTACCTATGACACTATGCACTCACACATGTACTCAATGCAATACCTGCTATATAAGGTTGAATAAGTGTAAAGCTGAATGTGTGCAAGGTCTGTAAAGGTGTGATAGCATAGTGTGAAGTTGTATCTGACATGGTAGTGTCTATCCTAGCTGTGAGGCCAGCAAAAGATGTGTATGTTATTGTTAGGCAGACATAGTAGTATGGTATATGATGTGACGTAGTTCCTTGTTGATGACTGTGGTGTCCCATTGTAGGCTAAAGCAATACATGTATGCTTAGTGAGTGGTACTGCTGGTGAATCTGACTCCCATATGAACTGTAGTACTACCTGAAGCTGTAGGCCTAAACAGCACAATTTGGTGTGTGTTCACATTACTTGGAAACACTGTCTTGTGTGTTTCCTGTAGTATGCACAGAGGATATAACTCAGGCATAAGGGTTTGTAAGTAGTGGCACACAGTACTGTATGGTACACAGGTAAAGCTCATCTGTGTTGGCATACAGTGGTGTGTTGCATGTTTGTCTGATGTGTGTGTAATTATGCCTGTACCATGGCCGCAATCATATGTGTGTTACAGGGTATTGGTGTGTATCTAGCAACATATATACTCTGTTACAGCAGTATGCCACCTATATTAACAACTGTGCACATATGTTAGGCAGGGCTATGGCATCAATGACTAGGGTGGTTTACTGGTACTACTGTAACTGTACTTTACATTCATTGCAATGGATGACATCTTTGTTCGTGCATTAGCATGATATATACCCCTGTGGCGAGGTTGTGCATTGTGTCACAAACAGTGTGCCGAGTACTGTTGTATAGTGGTTTGATATAGAGAGTGTGCCAGGCACTGTTAGTCAGTTGTGGCCTGAGAACCAATATGTGGTATTGAACGTGTTTATCCTCTGACAGACAAACGGATGGTATATATGGCAGTGAAGTGATATCTGTGGATAAGGGTGTAAAGTGTGCCACAGGACTCGCTCACACATATTGTTCATTTCTCTTTCAGCCTGATGGCCCACCAACGTAACCCTTCTTACACAACAGAGGAGGATGAGGTGATCCAGCAAAGCTTGGTGCAGCACTACACACTGTTGTTTTCCAGAAGCAGCCAGCACCAGCATGAGTAGACTGCACTGTGGCAAGATCTTGTTAGTCGGGTAAATGACATAGGCATGCATAACCGGACATATGAACAGGTACGCCATCACTGCAGTGATTTAATTAGACATGTTCGGCTGCGTGCGTCTGATATCCAGAGACAACAGCTTGCCACAGGTGGTGGGGTGGCCATTCATCCCCCCCTCACCAGAGTGGAGGAGCTGCTCCTAAGTGTGGTGGCTCCTGGACAACAACAGCAACTCCCACAGACATGTGTCATCATGGAGGCCGGAGCCACCCAGCATTTTCACATAGAGTGGGCAGGTAACATGCCATATCTGTAGACTACAGTTACCTGTATTGTTAGATTATATCTACGTGAGATGTGTACTGTGTGTTTAGCAGTTGTGCTGCCTAGTGTTGTGCAATACTGATATTTGGAATATTATCTGTACACCTATGACTGTCGACTGTTGTTCTACTGTAGTTTAGCAAACCCACAGTAACAATGCCAAAGTTGTGGCCACTGACAAACTGTCTCAAATTCTTGTAGGTCCCTCTGGTGTGACAGCAGGGCAGATGATCCTTGCTGGTGAGTGTGGTATAATTGCAATGTTAGTAATGAAATGTGCATGTCATAGGTGATGTGTAGGCCATGTACACGTAACACACCTACGCATAATGCATGCCGTGCATGTTTGCTGTAAGATGTTGCATAGCTCAGTAATGTCAGTAGCTGCCTCAATGACATGCAATACACAGAGCATCAGACACAGTTGTGGCAACACTGTACTGCACATTGGATAGGCATAGTTGCTACAGCTGTACACAACATAACACATTTATCATACGCAGTACACCTCAACATGCTACATATGGCGTTACCACACACCTGCTGTAAGGTCAAACTTCAATATCCCACATGTCATCCACACACACATAATAAACCTCAGGGGTAGAGGCCTATCATGGGGCTGTGCAACACTCTTCAACACATAACACAGTCATGTTAAGCAGTGCTCCCTATTGGGCACCCACACACCCATGTACAAAGTGGCTGTGTAATTGTGAACATAGCCACGGCACTACAGTTCAGGTACAGCATGCTAGGCGGTGGTCTGTCACACATTAGTAGCCGTGAGTGACCACATGATGCATGATGATGATGGCTCATGGTGCTACACCCCATCCAGTTACAGTGACCACAGTACTACACATAGCAGTCATTGCTTTGCACCTCAATGTTGAGTGTGTGCAAACATATGCACTTATACACAATATGCATAGCATGTTGTGTGTGTGCTTACATATGCCAGTATACGCAATATGCATAGCTTTCGCCATCTGTACAAAGTGACACATATATGTCCTGGAATGCTATTGGATGTATAGGTCACATGACACACATTGGGTATGTGTGGTGTTTAATGTTGCAGTCGTGTAGCATGCCATGTCATGGCTGGCACTGACATATCTGCAATATGTCCCACACTCACCATAACCACTGTACAATGTCCATGTCGAGCATTTGGATTCCTTCATGTCTACATGCACCACTCATCCCGTGTATGTACATAGCATGCATGTGCTACACCTCTGCCTAGTATTATCTGCCATGGACGCAGACACTGTAATCAGACATGGAAATCTATGTGTCACACAGATAACACATGCAGCCATGGTATGTATACCTGTGAGTGATGGTGCACAGGACATTGCAGAGCTGAAAATACTTACACAGCAATGTTGTATCCATGTACACATTGTGTTCCAGGGTGTAGCCAATCACTGAACAACTACACACATGCACCAAAGCCATGTATACTGTCATTAAATAGGGCTGTCTACACTCGCACTGCATGGTCTTGAGCAACACATATTCTGCATGCTGACACGTGTGAGGTGACTGTTTGCCTTGTGATACTGTCACCCACATTCACCCACTATTGAGTATGTGTTGGATTGCTGGTGTGTGTGTGTATCTGCAGTAGTGAGGAGTGTATTTGCGTGCATGTGTTCATGTGTGCATGTGTGCATGTATTCATGTGTTCATGTTTTCATGTGTGCATGTGCATGTGTTCATGTGTGCATGTGTTCATGTGTTCATGTGTGCATGTGTTCATGTGTGCATGTGTTCATGTGTTCATGTGTGCATGTGTGCATGTGTTCATGTGTTCATATGTGTATGTGTGCATGTGTGCATGTGTGCATGTGTGCTAACATCATGTACAGATTGTAAAGTGTGTTTCCTGTCTTCCTCTCAAAGGTGCTGAGTTTGGGGTGGCTGAATGCAGCAGGGAACCTGACGTCACAGCCACAAATACTGGAGATGATGAGACATGTATTGTGGCACAGGCAGGTTTGACAGGGTCTGTCGTTGGTCTGCTAATTGACAGTACACAGCATTCAACCCCATCTATGTGCACACTCATACTGCCAATACATCCCTTATCACCAATGGCCTTAGCTGAGGGACAGCATACAGTTGGCATTGACCAGGATACTGTGGTACCAATGGCACTTGCATCCCCTTACAGCAGCCATACCCATATTCCTGGAATGGTACCACATAGGCGGATGTCCAGGGGTTCTCGGGGGAGCACTGCTGGTCGTATTGCCCCTGGCAGTCATGCCCTCACAGGTCTTACAACCTTGAGTATGTTCCAGGCTGTAATGCAGGCACAGGCACATATGGAACGGTACATCAGACAGGGGCTAAGGGCGCAGAGGGCCCATTACACCACTATCAATGACAGCATCCGTGACCTTGCCCCAGCAGGGACATGGGTCCACTCGACATACCTCTGCCTCTGATGATAGTACCCAGTCAGGGTTGGTAACTGAAACAGTCCGTAGCACCCCTGCCAGGCATAGGTACTGTGTCTGAGGCCAGAGACAGTGATCTGTACAGCCTGGCAGGCACAGTCTGTGGCTGTCCCACAACCTCCCGTATATGGCAGCCACATGGTGGAGCTGTGTGCATGCAGACACACACACATTAACCAAACAACTAGGGCTCACACATACACACACACACACACACACACACACACACACACACACACACACACATTACATCAACATTGGCCCATGCTATACTGTTGTCCCTCACACACACACACACACACACACACACACACACACACACACACACACACATACACACACACAGACATGTCGATTGGATGGGTCAATTTCGGGCTCTGGCAAACCAACAAAACACCCTGTACATATGATGACACCTGTGCCACCTCCTGTCATCTGAAACATTGATGCAGGAACAGGCTAACATGGTACTGATGCACAGGGTGACATTATAGCAGTGTAGCAATATTAGCAAGTTGTCAACAGAAACGTGTAATGATATCTTTGTAGGTATATCTGAGCAGACATGATGCATCAAAGCTCTGATTGTCAATGTACATTGTTTACACCAGTGTTAGGTCTGAGTATGTATTGTCCAGCTATGTGCCACTTGGCTGAAATGTATAGTGTTGCTAGCATGTGTTAGTGAGTGGACAGTATGTGTGTGATGTGTGCAGTACAAATTAGCAGGTGTACATCTGTGAACATGGTGGGTGTGCACTGTCTGCATGTACGTGCATAGCGGACACATGGGACGTGTGACATACCCTGTTTTACACATTGTTAACATCTCATTGTATCTCTCGATGGCCGGTATGCATTCTACTACAGATATGTACTAACATGGGTACACATGTGTGTATGACATGGGTTGACACTATGCTGTGGGTGATACTGTTAATATCTGTCAAGGTTTTGCATTCTGGTAGTATACACAGCCTCAACAGCATAACTATAACCAATCATTAGATGATGTCCTGACAACTGACACACAGTTGTAGGGAACACAGTAACAGTGGGATCCTTCTGGTACTATACTATAACAGTAACCAGTGGCATTGACCACCACCCATTCCTGGGACCACACCTGTTTGGCATATAGGCCTTTTAGGTACATGCAAACACACTAGGGATATGTCCATCCACATCTGTAAATGCATGCATTGGCCTACAATGCATTCTCTGGATGGGACACATATCCTACACAAGGGTATCATACAGACAGATACCTGTTGTCCAACACATGCTGTATTGCACTAAGCCAACTATGGCATAGTCATCCACATTTACTATAGATACTATCCCGACAGTACCACATAGATGGTAGCCCCAACATGTATGTTGGGTACCAATGTGTACCTACAGCCACGTGTTATGTCATCTGTCCCTTTGTATCCACATATCCAGAGGTATTGTGGAGTCCCTCAGTGTTTCACATAAGACATTAGGGGCCTGAATGCATATCCACAAGGCTGTTGTACACCTATAATGACTGTCCATTATTGCCAGTCATTGTTGTATATGAACATGTCTGACATATACCCTAGGCATGTACCCTCACTTACACTACTCTATAGTAACTGTCATGGGTGTGTGTGGCACAGATGACCTTGGCCACAGATCACTACAGTGGCCGGCCTTGTCACATACATAGATATGTGACCTACGATCTGAGAAGCAGCGGCACAATCTGTCAAAGGAAACAAATGTATTCATGTAATATGTAGGCTTCACACCTATGTACTAATTGAGGTCACATGTACATATATTTATTTGCCACACAGATACCTGATGTGTGCAATGCACATACTGTTCCAATCCTGATATGTCATACCATAATAAAAGCAAAACCCACACAACATTGACCAACAGTATCACACAGAAACACACTCAGCAATTGCAGGTTTCAAACCCCTACCCAACTATGCTATGATACTAGAGGGATACGCATTAACAAGGCACGCTATATGCTTTACTGGGTAATTTATTTTCTCCTGCTATATTTGTAGGATGCTGACATCATCCGACTTTCCAAAGAGAACTGTACCTTTTTTAATATGTTTCATAGCACTCTCTCAAAGGAAATCACACACATACACACACTGTCAGCATTTGCAGGATAAACCTCTCCCCCCTAATTATGATATGCGGGAAGAGCAATAGTGCTATATGCTTTACTGGGTAATTTGTTTTCTCCTGCTATATTTGTAGGATGCTGACATCATCCGACTTTCCAAAGAGAACTGTACCTTTTTTAATATGTTTTCATAGTCTCCACTCCTCTCAAAGGAAATCACACACATACACACACTGTCAGCATTTGCAGGATTTAAACCTCTCCCTAACTATATTATGATACTAGAGAGATACGCAATAACACAGAGTGCTATATGCTTTACTGAGTGATTTGTTTTTTCCTGCTATATTTGTAGGATGCTGACATCATCAGACTTGCCAAAGAGGAATGTACCTCTTGTAATGTGTTTTCCCATTCTCCAAAAAGGGCAGTCCTCTCAAAGAAAATCACACACATTGCCCCCCACCTACACACAGTCAGCAACTGTAGGATTCAAACCCCTACCTAACTATGTTATGATATTAGAGAGATATACATTAACACAGTGTGCTATATGCTTTACTGTGTGATTTGTTTTCTCCTGCTATATTTGTAGGATGCTGACATCATCAGACTTTCCAAAGAGGAATGTACCTCTTGTAATGTTTTTTTCTAGTCTCCAAAAAGGGAACTCCTCTCACAGGAAATCACACACATGCAGTCAGCAATTGCAGGATTCAAACCCCTACCTAAGTATGTTATGATACTAGAGAAATATGCATTAACATGACACGCTATATGCCTTACTGGGTGATTTCCTTTCTCCTGCTATATTTGTAGGATGCTGACATCATCAGACTGGACATGGCAATGTGTGTACACTTTGTTTTATGCAATCCCAGGAATGAGCCATGTGGGTCGGCAGGTGTCAACAGCTTGAACAGGACCACATAATTCTTAGCTTGTGTGATCTATCTGTGGACAAATTGACATTCCTTCATATGTCAACACATATTTATGCACAGATTGTTGGTTTTGTAGATACGACATGTATCTGGGATGTTGATAAAGGGCTATTCAAAGTATATGTGAGACATGTGTAGCTCCGTTCAGTGATGTATGTCCTTGATGGCTGCCTTGCAAACAGTCTAACATGTTTGGGAACCATGAGCTGCACATGAAAATACCTAAGTTGGTATGGTTGTGTGTTTGTCAGCTTCCAATAGCTCTATTTATGACTTCAACCATGATGGACTCCATGGCCTTGCAGATCAGACTTCATAGGCTTACTGGACTATACTTCCCATGGTGTGTTGTGCACCAACACTTGTGGGGAGAGCCATATGTTGCTGTAACACATTCAATGGTTCCAGATCATGTGGAGAGGGTGAGGCTCAACAGACTGTTCAGGTGCAGGGTCTGTTTGTTCTGGAGTTCATTCATGACACATATAGGGAAACAATGTAATCCAATTGCTGCCGTGCTTTCGGATTTGGGGGGAGCTGTTCACCCATTCTACATGTGATATCTCCAGGTATGATGATAGGGACTTTCATCAGTGGGAGGTGGACCTGTCTGACAGGATGTTGGCATTGTCAATCAGGTACAGTTGGCCCTGACTCAGGACATATATGAGTGTACATTGCTATTTATGACATAGCTGAAGGAGGTGTCAGGATTCCGTCTGGATTCCTTTGCAGCTACTCTTTACAAAACACCAACAAACCTGAGCACTAATCCCTGTTATACTCTTTTACACACTTAACACCCTACTGATCCTTTGTGATCAGTCTACAGAGTATGTCACCATAATATCCTGGCATGTCCAGGGGTCGGTTTCATGTGTACTCTCCAGTCCAGCTGGTGAATATTGTGATTTTGACACAATGTCACAACTGCCTCATGTACAAAGATAACCCTCTCCTCCTCCCAACAAACTCAGATATATGTGAGAGATGCAACTATATAGACATACAGGAGGCTGAGTTCTCTCGACCCATGACTGGCACAGTCTATCAGGTGGTGAAGGTAACCACACACACCACATATCAGTCTCACATAAACCTATAGCGGCAGCAGTCAAACCACATTATCACACATAAACATACTTGGAGGCTCTAAATAAACTCTGCCTAAGCAGCAGAGACCTCCAAAGCAAACAAACAAACAACTGCTACCCCACTACAATACCCACATATCACATAGTTCACAATGTCAGTGTGCCACACAGTCACTGCCCTTCGGGCTAAACAACACAACTGATACACTTGTAATAGGTGACACTTATTGTCAGATACACTGACGTCCCACTCACCAGGCCGAACAAGGGGATGGTCACTTTGAGCTGTCTGTTGGGTGCCAGGATCCACCACATAACACATGCACTCAGGTCACTCCAAAGCAAGTACAGAAATGGCTCCATCATTGTCCATGCTGGTGCGTAAAACCTCAAACGTTCCTCCCTGGACCACATGACATGATGCATAGAGGAACTCTCTGATCAAGTAGCCCAGGCCAGTATGACCCTGACCTTGTGTAGCATCTTACACTCACCAAGTATGATGTCACAGTATACAGACAAATTGATCACGTTTAAAAATTGGCTAACATATTGGTGTCATTCAAAGGGGATCCAGTGTCTGTCAGCCTGGGGTGACATGCTCGACATACCATGTAGCTTCGCTATGGACAGCTTGCACCTGTCACCCTTGGACTTTCGAATACTGGTTAAGGCTCTTGCTACCACCATAGTGCCTTTTTTAAGCGGGGCTCAAAAGACAAACCCACCTCCATAGACATTACAGAGTAAATGAAACTAAGGGTAATGCTGCTCAACACCAGATGTGTTACCCTCAAATTGCACCCACTCAGGACTCTCCTCAGTATGGAGAATAGCGATATCTGTGCACTAACAGACGCCTGGTTCAGGCTCACAAATGCAAACCAGCACTACCAGGTTATATTTCATACCATGCTTTCTGACCACAAGACTCGGATTGGCCAGCACAAATAGGGGGAGTATCCATATGCATCACAGATACACGCACCTCCGGGTTAGTAGCACTACATGAAGCATCACAGACCATACATATGCAACTAACATTGTGCAAAACTGCCTTTCAGTTTGTTGCCTGCTACAGACCACCCTCACAAACTCAGGAACAACACTTGGCTTTCCTGGGAACACTGGAGGATATGAAGGTCTCCCCAAACACTATTATATTGGGTGACTTCAAATACCCAAACATTGACTGGGGATACTACTCAAGCCCCAACACCCTCGCCCAACAGTTGCTACTATTTGTAAACTCATATGCTATGGCACAACCAGTCACCACACCCACAAGAGGGGAAAACATATTGGACCTGATCATCACCAACATGGGACTCTATGTTCCACACCAGCGATATACCCCTCATTGGTAAGGTCAGAACATACATTTATCTCACTGGACATCCATATCCCATCCACACACCCAGCCTGGGTAATCTTGGTGAACATCTCAAAAGCAAATGTCTCACTTCTCCAAACCAAGGTGGTATCCTTCAGAGACCCTGGGACAGTGGTAAATATGGCTGAGACTGCTGAATCCTTTACATACACATTCTATGGACACCTAGTGGACTGCATGGATTGTGCTATCCCAAATAACAACAAGACTCACTCCTCCAATGGTAGGGGACCTGTCTATTAGACCCTGGCCATTAATAAGCTATACAACGAAAGGAGGAAGCTACTACATGATAGAGCACAATCCCAGAGAGGGAAGGCATCTGTGATCTGTACTAGCAGACAGCTACGATCACTCATGAATTTATCTACGACCCACTTCTAATGGACAACTGCACCAGACACGTAGGACAATCACAAGGCCTTCTTCAGTTATGTCAGGAACTTGGGTGGACACTCACTGATATGCTGTGAGTTACTGCATACTGACTAAACATACCCTGAACCCACTGACATTGCCAACATCCTGGCAAACAGGTTCAGTGCAGATGTCTCTCCCCATCCCCCCTAAGGAACAACTATCCATCCCAACAGAGTGTAACCTCCCTGACATCACAAATAAACAGGTGAGTGCTGCCCTCCCCAAAGTGGACAACACAGCATCAATGGGACCAGCCGGTGTCCCGGCATGTGTCTTACACGAGCTTCATGACAGACGTAACCCTCACATTACATCACTGTTCAATATCAGAGTTACTACAGGATATGTACCCAAGGAATGGAGTACAGCGACAATGGTCCCGCTCCACAGAGTTGGTGCCACAACGGACCACAGACAATATCGCCCTATAAGCCTAACTAGCCTGTTCTGCAAAGCTATGGAGCGTATTGTCATGGGACTCATACATATAGACATCGGGAACCTACAGACACTGTGTCCTACACATTTCAGCATTGTTATGGGCAGTTCTTGCCTCATGAACCTGTTCATATTCTTTAAACGGTTACCAGGTCCATCGATGTAGGGACGGTTGTCCACACAGCCTACCTGGACCTTGCAAAACCCTTCAACACAATACCCCACTCGGTCATTATGCATAGGCTCACCAGCGTCGATATCGACACATATCTCACATGATGGATTGCTACCTGGATCAGGGATAGCACCCACATGGTCAGTATTGCAGGTGCCATGTCTGACTATACACCAGTTACACGTGGCATCCCACAAGGCTCAATCCTGGGACCTCTCTTGTTCAGTATATATTTGTCTGACATACAGGCTAACACAGGAGGAATATGGCTGACCATGTTCGCAGATGACTGCAAACTGGGTGCCATAATCAACTCTCCAGCTGGCACATGCATACTCAAACAGGGTCTCACAGAGATGGATACTGGTGCCTGAGCCATGGCCTACAGCTAAATGCCATTAGTTGCATAGTCATCCCCTTTGGGAATAACAACATGCCCACACATTACCACATAGGTAGTAATCCATTACATATGGTAGGAGTTGTTAGGGGTTTGGGGACACGACTTGTTTGTACTGTCACCTTTGACAATCATGTTGCCAAAGTGGCTATACAGACCTTCTATATAGCCCACCTTATCCCATATGGTTTCACATCTAGATCAAGTGAGGTCATTGTGCCCCTATACTCATCACAACCATGCTTGGTTACAATGCCACATTTGGGATGTACCTTACCCGACACCTGCAGCAACTGTAATTACCACAAAAGTTCCTCAACAAGCAGATCTAGGGACTCACACGGATGTCCTGCACAGTTCAGATACAGTAACTCCAGCTCTACTCAGTTGCTTACCGCCTACTCGGATGTGATGTGTGCCTGTTGTTTACGGAAATACCCAACCCAGAATTAATGGACATGCTCCACCTCAGGATATCCAACTCCCTTGGAGCTACACACTCCAGGGGCATATACCTCAGCGCAGATGTTAATAGAACTTGCTGGAGGGACAGATTCTTATCCCAGAGGCTCCACTCACTCTGGATTGTAATCTCAGTTTTGCATAGGCAGAGCCACCCACTGACCACCTACAGGAGTCATCTTGACAACTGGACGGGTGATCGTATGTTTACCCCCTGGGATATCTTCTGGGTCCCTGCTAGACAGAGGCACACTAGACTAAACGTAAGTGGGCTATCTTGTGTGACCTACTATTCACAGGCACAGTGTAGTAATCTGACAGGGTTGTGAAAGCCAAACACACTCTGGCTAGGCTTGTAAAGGCCCTAGGGCAGATAGCCTAGTATCAACCTCTGAACCTATGATAATGTTTGGGATGCACAATGTTTATTGCTGATACTGTTTGCAGGTTTTTATCATCTTTGCTTTCCCAGTTTCTATGAACAACTTAGGTATCTGCCGAACATATTTGATCATGACTGGGTTCCACTATATTATATATGTGCCTGTTGTCATATAACTGTGTGCACAGGGTGGATTGCTGGATAGTGAGAGGTTCCTGGGTTAACACATGCAACTGCCTGATATGTGTGGCTCACTGCTGTACTCAGACATGGCCTAAGTGTGTGAGCATGCCCATTTCAGACTTTCTGTGTTTTTTTGCCTGACATTTGTCTCATTTATTCAAGTGTGTGAGCATGCCCAGTGTGACCTTTCAGTATGTTGCTGTCTGAGGTCCACTACATTTGTTGATGTGTGTGAACATGACCAATATTAACATCTATACTGTGTGTGTTGAAAGCCAGGTTCTATTCTTACTGCAGGACTCACCTTTGTGTCATAACTCGACAGGGATTATGCTGTGCCTGCAGGGTTTCCATGAGATACTTTGCAGAGACTTATCAACATTTCTTCATACAAGCTGACCACTGCAATGCTGTCATGGTTTAGTGATTCAGTTCTCTGACTGTAGTGCACAGTGTTCTGGGTTCGAGGACCATCACTGCTTTATATTTTCATACTGAGCAGACCAGACTGCTTAAGGGCCATTAGAGCAAATATGAGCAGGTTGGCTTTTGTTCAGCTATGCCCTACTTAGACCAAGCTTGTCCGACATTGCTCAATATTAACCAACATTGTTGGATGTTGCCCAATATTACTCAACATTGACCACAGTTGTGCTAGTTGGTGTGTGCGATTTTGTTTACATATACTACATGGTGGTAAATGCTGTTTAGCACTGCTTTATATTGCTTAACACATGGTAATCATGCCTCAGGTGGTGCTGCAGGACTGCCTATGGTGGATGCACATACTACACTCTCTATACATGTTTGAAAGCAGGTAGTGTCAACTTAGGCATCCCTTTTACTATGTGTGCGAGTCAGAGAGAGGTATCATTTCCAGAGTTCCTACTGAGCCAGTGTATGTGCTATGCAGTGCCTCTTTGCCAAGACCAAAGCATACTGGGCATGCCTCCTTCTGCCTACTGGGGCAGGCTCAGGTTGTTCCTCCTCCAAGTCACGCTCTGCCTGTGATGGCCTTGGCAATGGTGGGGGGCTGTTTGGCCCAGGCCTATGCTGGTCCTGCTGCAGCTGTTTTTGCAGGATCATATTATGTAGCATAGCACATACCATGACAATTTGGGTACATGTAGTTGGTGAGTACTGCAAGGCTCCACCAGATGTGTCCAGGCACCAGAACCGTGACTTGAGCAGCCCAAACACACGCTCGATTACATTTCGTGTTTGTGCGTGTGCCTCATTATGGCGTTCCTGTTCAGGTGTGTGTGCATTTCTGATGGGTGTCATCAGCCACAGCTCCAGTGCATAGCCAGCATCCTCCAAGAGGTGACCATGTGGGATGTCCCCACTGGCAAATGTCTGGTACAGCTGCGTCAGATGTCAGATATGGGAATCATGGTAGCTTCCAGGGCAGTCAGCACACACATTCAGTATTATGCCCTGGGTATCACACACGACCTGGCAGTTGATGGAGGGGAAGACCTTGCGGTTGAAGTAGACCCTACCCCACTCACTGGCTGGTGCTTTGATGCATATGTGCGTGCAGTCTATTGCACCCACTACCTCAAGATATTCCGCTATTTGCTGGAAGAGACACATATTGCTGGCCAATACCTCATGGGAATTGGGGAAATATACATGATCACTGACATGTGCTGACATGTCATCCAGGAACTGGTGCAGTACCCTGGACACTGATGCCTGTGATATCCCCATCATATCACCAGTTGGTGTCTGGAAGGTACCTGTTGCTAATATTATTAGGTCAACACATACCTTGGTTTCCACTGGGATGGGTTCCCCTCTGTTGGTTCTGTGTGTGAGGCGTGGCCTGCACAGCTCAACAATTTGCTGCAAGAGGTCTCTGTCCACTCTATAGCGCGCCACTATCTCCAGCTCATGTAGCCCCTGATAGGTTACCCTGGGCCTGTACACTCTTCTCCATCTCCTCACTGTGGGTTGTCCAGCAGCATTTGCATTGTCACCACCCACAGCATGTTGCATACGTCGTCTTATAACAGCAATGGCAGCCCCTAACATTTCTTTGTCTCAGTAAAGCTTTTTCAGTTTTCACTTCTATTAGCTTACTGCAGTGTTGCAGTGTCTCTTGAGAGAAACATAATGGGCTGTTGTTTGCAGTGTTTTAAGTGCTGGGCTGGGCTGGGCTAGTGTACTGCCTGTGTAATTGTCTGCTTCTGATTGTTTTCATCTGCTAGCTCTACTAGTATTGCCTGGTAGCTTCCTACTATTTGTTATGCTTCCTTTTTCCTTTCTGTTTCTTCGGGGGGGGGCAGCGCCATGCACACGAGTGCAAACAAGCTCACACCAGCTCACACACATGCACATATGCTTACATGGACAAAAACTTGCTTATTCTTATTAAAAACGCACGCACACCAGCGCAAACGTGCTTACAACTCTTTAAACAGCCTTATACATGCTTACTCCGGCTTAAACGCATGCACTCATGCTTACACATGCACACACTGTCTTACTCAGGTTTACAGGCGCGCACACACTCGCATACACGCTCAGCAGGAAACTCTGGTGTTATCCACGGCATACACCTTCAATTTCTTTACTTTACTTAGCCTACCTGTTGACACACCTCTTTCAATGATATGTAAATGCCACCTGACACATGCCACTCAGCTCCAATGAGATTCACTTCTTTCATACATGCCCCCCTTGTGATGTCACCTATCTTCTACTCTGTTACTCCTCATATCCTACTCCTACACTCCACTGACTGTGCTCATTTGCTATGTAAATTTACGATTCACTATCCTAACCCTCATTTGCATTGGATTGCCTACTAATGCTTGGTTACATCTCTTAGACTGAGCTTCCCCCCTTAGCAACCTCTACTCGGTGGCCATGTTGTCTTCAGCCTGCCATTCACTTGCATTGCAGATTCATATTAGCATTAAAATCCACATTTGTGGATCTTCATTATTGATTTTCTGGTTTTTAAAGTGCAGCGCGTTTGCGCGGCGCTGCGCTATGCTTAAACAGCGGAGATCGGGATGAAAAAAAAAGTTATTTTTTTTATTTTGCATCACGTAACATTGCCAATGGCTGTATTTTTGGCCATTGGCATGCTTCCTCATGTAAATGCATCCTTTTTTTGGAACTGTCACGGCTCCGTTTTGCTATTTGCAGAACCGTACACAGTTGTCAACTGAGTACATTTCTGCAAATAACACTACTCCTACTTGGACAGATTCGCATTCCTGGATTGCAAATGTACCTCATTTGCATAGCTTTCACCTGCAATTGAGATAATTTGCATATCCAAGCCCTGTTCGTGTAGGACTCATTTAAGGAGCTCTGTTGCATGCCCCTACCGGCTGTTCCTGGATCGCTCGGCAGACATGTTGGCTGTATGGAGTCTTACTCTATTCTTAGACTTCGTGCAAGCCTTCGTGAATCCGGCCCATTATTTTACAATTAGCTTACATGGATTTCAGTATTTTTTTTATTTAATTATTTAACTGCCCTGCCATTAATTTTACAAAAACTGTTTGACTAATACCATTTGTGATTTTATTATTTTTAAAATTCAGAACTTTAACTGTTTGGTGTGGTGTTACTATACAATTATAAAAAAATTGTAAAAAACAAAATAGATATTAGCTTAACTAACATATGTTTATCATCATCATCATCATCTTCTTTTGGCTGTTCCCATTAGGGGTCGCCACAGCGGATCATCTGTTTCCATTTCTTCCTGTCCTCTGCATTATGCTCTTTCACACCAACCGCCTGCATGTCCTCTCTCACCACATCCATAAACCTCATCTTAGGCCTTCCTCTTTTCCTCTTACCTGGCAGCTCCATCCTTAGCATCCTTTTCCCAATATACCCAGCATCCCTCCTCAGCACATGTCCAAACCAATGCAATCTCACCTCTCTTGCTTTGTCTCCAAACTGTCCAACCTGAGCTGACCCTCTAATATACTGATTCCTAATCCTGCCCATCATAGTCACACCTAGTGCAAATCTTAACATCTTTAACTCTGCCACATCCAGCTCTGACTCCTGCCTTTTCGACAATGCTACCGTCTCCAACCCATATAACATAGCTGGTCTCACTACCCTCTTGTAGACCTTCCCTTTCACTCTTATTGGTACCCGTCTGTCACAAATCACTCCTGACACTCTTCTCCACCCATTCCACCCTGCCTGTACTCTCTTCTTCACCTCTCTTCCACACTCACCATTACTCTGAACTGTTGATCCCAAGTACTTAAACTCATCCACCTTCTCCAACTCTACTCCCTGCATCCTCACCATTCCTCTACCCTCAATCTCATTTACACACACATATTCTGTTTTAGCCCTGCTGACCTTCATTCCTCTCCTCTCTAAAGTACATCTCCACCTCTCCAGGGTCTCCTCAACCTGGTCCCTACTCTCACTACATATCACAATGTCATCTGCAAACATCATAGTCCATGGGGCCATATGTTTATATTTACATTATTTATATTTGCTGGTGTCTGCCTGTTATTCTTGTGCATTGTAACAGATGCATTTTAGATGAAAATAAAATACATGCATGCCAGTCTTGTGACTTTAAATCTTTATTTAAGCATGTCAATCTTGTGACTTTAAATCTTTACTCTTATTAACTATGTTCATTTGATTTTATACACTAACACTGTTGTTTCTACCTTCTGACTATGCTATGAGAATGGCAGTCATTTGTTTTACTTTACTGTAATACTGATAAATGTATTGCTTTAAACATTTGAGAATGATCTGTCCAGACATCAGATCTTACCATCCTACCATGTATGCTTAACCATTTTCAAAACATAAACATATTAAAAATATATTTCTTTTGTACAAATCAGCTGTAGTTTCCTGTTCTTTTTAAGCTCAGCTGTTATATGGAGGATGTCAGTCTCTGTCAGTTTAGCTAATTTATTTTCTTTATCCTGCAACTGCTGTTTAAGAGTTTCCTCATAGTCTGCCTGATATGTTTAAGGAGCCTGTTCTGCTGAATCTGAACCTCCTAAGCACTTTTGAAAAGATGCATGTATAACTTGTCTAAGCTTCCTGAACTCATTGTGTCTGTCTTTTAGAAGTTTATTACATTCTTTTGTAACAAAATGTACTAGAGGTTCTATCAGTAACTGATTTGACTGCTGTTGCAACTCTGAAATAAACCTTTTACATCTGGTGACAGAACATAACTGTCTAACATCTGAATATAATGTAAGCATATTAACTTTTTCTGGTTCTTTACAATTAAATGGTTTGTCTGTACAGTCTAACCTTTGAATAATGTCATGCACTGCATTTTTATGACATTGTACACACAATAAACATTTGTCATACCACACATGATTTTGTTTCAGATACCAGTCAAATATTGCAATCCATTTGCATAATGCCTTACTATTAACTTGCCCTAATAAGGTATTACATTTGCTAATATGCTGTATATACATTTCATTCTGTTATTATTATTATTATTATTATTATTATTATTATTATTATTATTATTACCTCTATGGCATTCATATTGTATGCAACACAGAAATTTTTCTTACCAGTCAACAGAGAGAGGCAGATGGCAAAGCTGCTTTACTGTAGATGGTTGAAAAGTTTCTGTAGTCACTTTTGAAGTTGGTACAGCAAAATTGGCAGTTTCAGTCTTACAACTTTATATTTTACCTTTTTTGGAGAATTTATGGCACTGCTCACCTTTCTGCACTGCAGTCTCACTCTGGATTTAGACATCTAATAGACTGTATTATTGCTGCAAACTGTCTATTTTTATAACAAATGACACATACTCTTTCTGTCAGATTGTAGCATATATTTACAAAGTTTTTCTTCATTACAGATATGAACAATGACTTCTACAAAATACCTCTCTCTGTCCCTCTCTCTCGTAACTGAACTACTACAATTGTTATATAGAGGGCTAGTCACACACATAGATTTTGTTATTTCCTCTTGGTATCTTTTTTGGCCTTCTGTGTGAAGTCGCATAATGTCTGTTTTTAGACTTTTCTATTGTCTTGTCAGCAGTTCTGCTGATGTGAAAATGCACAAATGTACGCAATCAGAATAACAGAAGTATGAAAGGAAATATCTGCTCTGTTCCTATTGAAAAAACATCACGTATTGCTGAATTTGTAAAAAAGGATGTCTGTTAATAGATATTTATTCTGGAAACATGAGAAAATCATGTAATACTTACTTTCCAATATTGCTTTGTTAGGCTTTTCTGATGCTGTAAAGAGAAGCCTGTCTGTTATACATATAGTATGAATGCCCATTTTACATTGCTAAACTCTATACATATATTCAAGCAAACTTTTTATTATATGCTTTGTCCTTCAGTATATTTACAACAGAATTCAATTCAACCTTATATTCATAATCTCTAACAGAATACGTTTTGTTAGTATGGCACAAAGCTTGGAAACCAAGGATAAAGACGCATGTAGAAGCTTACAGGGTTTTGGTATTATTAGCTAAGCTAGTTCATTTGGACTGATAAGCAGAAAGTCACTGCAGTACAGACACTTGAGTATGAGTGCATAAGTTAGGTCAAATATCCAGCATTCCAGAATATTAATTATACTTACTATTCAGGAGGAAAGAAATACAAAGAATATGGGTGCAGAAGCTACAGAATATTTCAGTTTATCAGAACTGTTATTGGAGACAGTATTTGCATATTGTTGCTGTCTACCTCCACTGTATATAATACAGTATTCTTAACTGAACTAGAGTGTATGCAGACTTTATTCTGAAGTGTACAAGAAGATTTGGCACATAAAGGAGAGATTGGCATCTGTTCAGCACAGGTCTGGGTAATTAACAGATAAGGACAGTCATTCTGGGTTCATTCTAGTTTCTTCTGGTTATTAACAGCTCATTCCGGTCATTACAGTCATACCAATTTTTACAGAGTCCATGAGTTTAGACAGTGACACAGATACACAAACGCAAGCATGTATAAATAAATAAGTAGATGCATTCTTTCATGTATATGTGTCTATATAGTTATATCTATGTATATATAATTTATATCTGTGTCTATCTGTAGCTATATCTGTATCTATCTAAGCTATATATATATATATATATATATATATATATATATATATATATATATAGATATATATATATAGATATATAGATATATACTTTCATGCATTATTTCCTGGTGTATCATGGAACAACTTCACTGAAAGTGTTGAGAACCTGATAAAATTCTTTACAGTACATATTATCAGTAGGTGTCATTACAATGCATTTTCCCATAAGAGAGTGACAACACAGTCACAATGTTATGGAGTTTGGGGTTTCAGGTGTGCTAGAGTCTGGGAATTTGGATGTGTTTTCAAGCACGTTTGTGTTTCTTTTGCATCGTTTTGTTATATTTGCAAATACGAAGCACTACAGTTATGGTAGTTTCCTCTTACTTGCACTGTTGTGCAATGACAGACGTTATCTATTTAGTTTCAGGAATATTGGAGGTATAATACATTCTGTGTAATTTGACAGATCAGGAGTCACTGTAGTTTTCTCAAGATATCATGTCCTCATGAAGTGGTTGTTTGATAACCTGACATGCATTTTTTCTTTCACTCTCTCTCTCTCAATACACACACACACACACACACACACACACACACACACACACACACACACACACACACACACATATATATATATATATATATATATATATATATATATATATATATAGATAGATAGATATACATACACATGAAATAAAGAGTGAGAGAGAGAGGGAAAGAGAGAAATGTAGGTATTTGACGTGTGTGTGTGTGTTTGTGTGTGTGTGTGTGTGTGTGTGTGTGTGTGTGTGTGTGTGTGTGTGTGTGTGTGTGTGTGTGTGTGTGTGTGTGTGTGTTGTGTGTTGTGTGTGTGTGTTTGTTTTGTGTGTGTGTGTGTGTGTGTATGCGTGTGTGCGTGTGGGTTTGTTTGCATTTACCTGATTTTTGTGTGTGTGTGTGTGTGTGTGTGTGTGTGTGTGTGTGTGTGTGTGTGTGTGTGTGTGTGTGTGTGTGTGTGTGTGTGTGTAGTAACATAAGTTTGTTCCTGGCTGTAGAAGGAGTAAGTCCTGGCTTGATTTAGTATGGCTCGAGATCCCTAAGTGGTTGCTGGGTACATACTACAAGGTTAATTTAATCCAAAAGTTAAAGCATGAGTAAACTACAGTAAAGGGAAACTAAGGCAGAATGGAAATGCAAGTTTAGTAAGAGACAGACTTAAAAATTATTTATTTGGGAGGAGGAGCTTGTTACTTTTGGGGAAGTAGTGTACGAGTATCTTGATCAATGTATTTCTCCTTAGAACTGAAGAGTGCAAGGTTTTACTCTCTAACTGATGAGCTCTAGTTTCTGGGGAAGTTTGTGAATGTGAGACTTGCTAGAGTTATGGCACTAAGTATTGGTGACGCATATCATATCCTTGTACATATGTGTTTCATAAGAGAAAAGCCTCTGTTTGCTGGTGAATGGATACCTGCCTGTTATTAACACAGATTATGCTTAAACATATATAGTGGGGCAATTCTGCTTACTTTCTTCTGCCTTTATAAAGAAAGACTGAACTGTTTAAAGACTGAATTTTGTACTGGGTTCTGTTGTATTCCTTTTTATGAATAAACTGTGTTGTGAAAAAGGGAAATGAAACCATAAACTGCATTCCACTAGTTGTTTGGTTTAGACAACTCACTGTCCTTATGCTCACTGGTATTTATGCTTGCTTGTATTTGGAGGGAAGAAACTGTGTTGTTTTCATTACTTCTCCCCCTTCGGTAAAAGTTAATACTTTCAAAGATACAAAACTGTGCTTGTTTTCTTCCCCAAACTTGAGCCAAGACACCCCAGGATGACAAGTATATATATTCAATCACATTCTCACACACACACACACACACACACACACACACACACACACACACACACACACACACACACACACACACACACACACACACACACACACACACACACACACACACACACACACACACAAAATCTGTGCTAAAAACAGAGCAAACTTATATTGCAAAGGCTGAAACTAATCCATGTTGTGAAAAAATAGTGAAACAGTGGTAATCTAAATGGTAAAGCCAGATTTTTTTAATGAGCACTTAAATCTGATTGTACTTAAGATATCCAAAATTATTTTCTATCCCCAAAAAGCCCACTATCAGAATATGATAAATGAGGAGGCTTTTTCTTCATCAGCAGCAGTTAAATTGCCACAAAGGTACTCCCCCCTACAACCATGACATAGTCTACAACCCAGGAAAGATTCCTGCCTATGCCACCTGGTGAGCACTCAACAATAGCATCCCTGCCCCATGTGGTATGGTTTAAGGCCTAGGACTAGATGCCTGCTTGTGGTACCTGATGGCGGCTACACACCTGCAGCAGCAATAAGCAGTTTTCTTACCATTCAACACCTCAAATATTTCACGCTCATTTTTTCAGTCCTCTAATCTCAGCATTTCTCACTTATGTCTGAATTCAGTATACTGACCATCTAACTCACAAATTGTACTATCTCCTAGGCTGTACCGTTTCATGTCTACCCAGTCTAACTTGCCTAGTCTACAATTTGACAGCTTGTCTTCATTAAACAGAACAAAAACATGCCAGAGAATACACCAGTGCTTGATGTCTGCTTCTTCTCCCCCTCCATTGTATGAAACTGGTCCCACTCTAAGTTTGTGCTCACATTAGACAATCACATGCATATACACCTACATACACAACACACACACACACACACACACACACACACACACACACACACACACACACACACACACACACACACACACACAGACTCATATGCATGCATGTGTGCATGCACACTTTTGCACACACTTGGGCACAAGCAGACATGCGCACACCACACACACACACACACACACACACACACACACACACACACACACACACACACACACTCAGACTCATATGCATGCATGTTTGCATGCACACACACTTTTGCACACAACTGGGCACAAGTAGACATGCGCACACACTTGTACTCACACACACACACACACACACACACACACACACACACACACACACACACACACACACACTCACATGTACACAGTTGGGCACACGAAGATATGCGTACACACATGTACATGCATGCGAGCATGTATGCATCTGCACACACATGCGCACACACACACACACACACACACACACACACACGTACACAGTCGGGCATACAAAGATATGCGTACACACGTACATGCATGCGAGCATGTATGCATCTGCACACACGCACACACACACACACACACACACACACACACACACACACACACACACACACACACACATACTCTCACACATGCAGGTACATGCACACACACACATGTACACAGTCGGGCACACAAAGATATGCGTACACACATGTACATGCATGCGAGCATGTATGCATCTGCACACACACACACACACACACACACACACACACACACACACACACACACACACACACACACACACACACACACACACACTATGCTAACCATGTCATGGCTAATGAATGCAATAGAGAGGAATAACATCATTGACCAGTTACAGCCTGTCTGGAATGATGAGGGGAAAAGAACCAAAGTTATTTTTTTCTTTTGGATGCTCTGATTTTAAGGTGGACCTGCGTAGACACAAGTGGGCAGAGTAACCTTGATATTAGGAAAAATGTCTGCTTCAGGGCTAGTCTGACCTGACTGAAGATTGTGAACCATGTGGACAAAACGGAACAGTGAAGGTTGCAGTGAAGGTTGCTGTTTAAATGTGCATTTTTTTTCATAGTGGGTAAAGATCAGGGTGTCAGACCCTGGTCATAAGATCATAAATATTTCATAACTGAAGAAAGTACGACCATGCCAGTCATCTTTGTGATGCCTGTACCCTCCAACCCAGGAACAGGTATGCAAAATTCTGAATGAAGCAGGCTATACTAGCCTGGGAAATTACCTGATGCTCAGCAGGTGATACTGCAGAAGTCACCTGGGAGCAGGCAGCAGACAATTTTCTTCTTTTACCTAACTATATAACATTTTCTTCAATCCACGCAGGATCTCGTAAGCAGGATTTTTAGATGAAAACCTGCTATGTAGTCTCTAATAGCTCTTCTGTATTCAGGGATTATCCAAAGCCAATTATTTATTACATACTTACTTACTGAACATATTACTAATCATACAGTTTACCCACTCCCAACAAACCTTGTAACAAAGGCTGCTGCCTACTGCTCTGAATTTTAGCTCCCTCCCCAGATCATGTAAAATGCAGATCATGTCTGCTCATCCAGGTTTAGTTCTTTGAAAGTGTTACTAGGGTCATCGATAAGGGACATATAGTCCAACCTTGCTGAAGGGCTGTGACACTATCCCTCATGCTGAAATTACTGACAAATACTCCTAACTCAGCAATAATTCATACACAGTTCAGTGGACTGGTAATTGTCTGTCTAAAAAAATACATCACCCTAAGCTCAGGGTGTTTGCTCTAGACAGAAAAATGTCACCAATGGTGTCCACAGGGCATTGTCCTCAGTCCCTTCTTCTTTGATACATTTCAGTGACATAAAAGTGGGTCTACATTCATCTACCAAAAAATAAAAAACTCAAATGGTGAAATACCGAACAGAAGACAGCAAAACCGATAATTACCTAACAATTACATCACTGAAAATAAATTAATTAAATGGCCATAGTTGGCCAAAAACCAGGAAGTAACATGATGTATAAGATAAGTGAAGGGAAACCTTTTAAATGTGCCCTATTCCCCACTGTAGTGTGATCTCAGAGTTGGTATATATAGTTGGGGGTGGGGGCACAGCCCCCCACCTTGATTGGTTGTGTTTGTGATGTTAGTCAACTATGGCCATTCAATGAAGTTTTTTTTTTTTTTTGATGATGTTCTTCGATAATTGTTGGTTTCTCTGTCTTCCATTCAATATTTCGCCATTCAGGTTTTTTATTTTTTGGTAGTTGAACATAGACCCCATAAAAGCCACTACTAAGGGATTATGGGTGACCACGTTTGCTGATAATTGCAGACTGGTGGTGATTATCAAATCCAATTCTGATAGCAAGGAATGGATCAAGCACATGCTTACTGTATTAATCATGTGTTTACCCTCAGCTCCAAGCATAGCTTCCTTTGGTAACTGTACATACCACTGCTGCTTGCTATATAGATAACACTCCATTCAAAGTTATGCGGTTGTCAGGGTATTTATACAGTCATTAGGGTATGTATTTGATAAGAGACTATCCTTTGACCCTCCCTTGTCTTTTTGGTGGTTAAAAAATCCTTCTACCTTGCACAACATATCCTTTGTGGCATTTCTTTAAGTTCCACTGAAGTTATAGTCCTACTTTATTTCTCCCTTATTAGGGCCATCATTGAATATACTGCACCCTTCAGCATGCTTCTTACTCAGAGATGTAGTCAGAGCCGGGTAAAGGGGCAGACACTCTAGGCATAAGTTCATGGAGGTACAATCAAGAGGTGCTGCCCAACTGACAGTGCAGTACTGGTGTTCAAAAATGAAAGCAGATAATGCATCCGTGGTCAGGGCTAAAGCACTTTAGTGCTTCATATATACTATAAAATATAACAAGCCACTTGCAACAAATGTAGCAAGCAGTTTGCTGCATTTTTTTCTAATCAGCAAAGATCTTTTTACTAGAAAACCTTTTTTGTGGTTCTCAAGTCCCTCTACTCAGTGTCATACAGACTCCTGACGGGTGATCACTACTTAACCTTCTGTGAGTTATGGATAACCCAGAACTCTTTGAACAGTTTCAGCTAAACAGAGCTAAAGGAAAAGCAATCAGTCATTCTACAGACCTAAACCTCCATTACAACATCAACAACACCAGATGGCGGGAGAGATACCTAAGCGAATATATACCCTATTTCTGGAATAGGCTGCCCTTAACTTTCAAGCAGAGTACTTTAAAGTCAGTCTAGATGACTGAATGTGTGATCACAAGTTATCATCAAGAATGTGTGGAGAAACTTTACATGATGGTGGACATTGTCAATTGCCCACAGTGCTGAGCAATGTGGCTGTGCTTCCAAATGGTATCCTCGGCTGTAAGCTTAGTAAAAACCTATGGACCTAAACATATGAATCTATGGCACCATGTAGAGCAAGAATATAAAGTCTACATCCCTTCTGACCTGAAAAGCAGGTTTTAATTATGTCAGCTTGAAGAAAACTACAGATCTGGGATATTGACTGGAGAACATTTCTTTTCTTTCTTCATTTTTTCAGTTTGTCACATTGGTGACTGAGGATCAAAGAAGAATGACAGATCTTTGTAACTGTGTACAGCTCAGACCCCGAGTAGAAACTACTGGATGGCTCTAATAGAGCTCCTTGACTGAGTAATCAATGTAGAAGGCCAAGAAAGATCTATGGACATGGAATGCCTGGCGATTAGCCTTACAGAAAAGGTTACAAGACAGACCAGTCAGCCTTAAATTACTGATTGTAGGGATCACTGGATATAAATACAATGAGTCTAATTTAAGAAAGGAGGGTTATAGGGGAGGTATCATCAGGTTAATGATGTGTCCAGTATGCAGTACTATGTGTTTAAACTTGCTGGCAATTATACTGGAACAAGCACAAGTGATGTCCCAGAATTACGATGACATGGTTAAGTGAGCAGACAGAATTTTCTGTTGCTCAGTAACTACCAGCATTTTATTCTCTCCTTGTAAGTATGTATGATGTTTTATACAGAAAGAAAGACAGATATACAGACAGACAAAAAGGTAACTAGTCAGACAAGTTAGCAAACAACTAGACAAACTGATTAGATAGATACATTAGTATGTAGACAGAGAGGCATATGAGTAGAATGGTAAATAGATATCTAGACATATTATACAGATAGATATTTTACATTTTATTTCATTTGTAAGGAAGGCTACCATTATAGCTGGCTGCTTGGCATTTGTAAAAATGAACATTTCAGATCAAACCCCAGGGAGTTCATTTTGTTTTCCCACTGTTTGTAGAGTTTTACCACCCAAATATGATCCAGCAAACCTTGGTGGTTTAGCTTAGAGTACAAAAACAGTGAAAACAAATTTCCATAAATGAGTTTGGTGCCTTTCCATACCAAAAACAACAATGACTTCCAAAGTACCCTGTTGGTCAAACTCACCACCAACACTACCCCCCCCCCATACACACACATTCCTGTACCCACTTGCATGCCCTCAGACCTTGCCTACAGTGTTTGCCCACAGACCATTTTCTTTCCCCACCCCATGAGAGTTAGACAGCTGGTCAAAACCAGAATACCAAATAGTGCATAACATTGAAATGACATCTCAAAGTAGAAACTGGACTTTCCTTGTTTCCTACAAGGTGTAGTGACTTTGGAATTAAATTAAGTTAGGGGATGCCAGGGGCAAAGCTCCTTGTATGGGTGTGTGTGTGTGTGGGGGGAGGGGGTTGGAGCTTTCCTCCCAGCAGAAAAAGTTATTTGGATTTTTAGCTTTGGCAGTCTCATTTCAGTCTGAAGGGTCATTTGCCATTTTTATGACCAGATGTCTTACTTCCAATTCTAATTGCTATCCCTGGTGGTCATGTTAATGGAAACCTTTGGTCCTCCACTGGTAGCTAGTCTGTCCTTTGAATAATATTTACAACTATCAGTGCTGGTAGCATCAATAGAATTCTTCTGATGTCAGCTGTGGTGTTTCAACATAACCTGGCTCTATGCAGTGGTTTCAAATACCCCCTATACAAGTACAACCTACTCTTGTAATTATTATGTACAAAAAACATCAAAGGGTTTGTTGAAATTACCATGTTCTGGCAAAAAGTTTAATAAACTCAAACTGGCTTCCTAAAGGGCACATCTGGCCAATTTCAGACATGGCTGAACCATTCTTTGCAACTTCTCTGCAGTCCTTTTTATAATGCCTTTGAAAGTGGCACTGCTAAATGTGTAAAAGGAAATACATGCATTTTGTTTTTCAAAACTAAGAAACGTATGGCTTTCCTATGACTCATCAGGAGAAATTTGTTCTGGTTCTAGCTTGCTGATCAGATTTCCTTCATGTTATTATTGCTTGAGTTTGCTCAAAGGTTTTGCCTTTTATTTTTTATGTGGTATTGCAATGCTGTTTGTGTAAGTCTCCCACCATTTAAGAGATTTTCTCTTTTCTTCACCGTGGGACAACCAGTGAGTTAGTATATGCATGTTGTAGCACAGTATGGGAGTTATCACCCTGGGATGTATCATAACAATGTAAATCTGAAGTGAAATGTAACAACACTGCCACAAATAGAATGTTGTTGAACATTTGTAGCAAATACTGCAAATAGTGATGCTCCTTTAAAGCAGGTGGATGCATTTTTATTTTAGCTACAGAAGGTTTCCACTGGAATTGTTAGCAAGTCATTTATTCTATCAAAATGGTACATAAAAAGAACAAATATGGTCCTGTTAGAGAAGTTGGCCTCTCGATGCAGGAGTTTATGTCTGGAACTGTTGTACTGGTGAGTGTACTGCAGTAAAGGAGAGGACATGTTAGCATAACCTGAAGAAGCCAGGACATTTTCCTGTAAAGAATCCAGACCTTGGACTCTTTTAGAAAATGTGAGAGAGACTATATGTATTTTTCTTTGGGACTTTAATAAAACAGGTACTTTATATTTGGGAAATGTCTGCACAAGCTTTTCATCTTTTATGAACTGGTCATGGTCTTTGCTGCCATGGTCTTTGTTGCATCATTGTATATCACATTGATGGGTATATTGGGCATAACTGGCATAATTTTCCCACACCAAAAAGGATCCTGAGTTATATATTTTGCTGGCTGGAAGACCATTTGTTGTGCAAAGTTTTTTTACATCTGGGGAAACAGCAATCCTGTGGTATATCCTGTGGGTTATGGAATATGTCTGTGTTTGTTCCTGTGCCAAGATAATGACCATGGGGCAACTACTTAGACTATAGTTGTTGAAGCCAAGGAAGTTATAGTAATTGCCAAAACCATGCTAAGCACAAATGATGTTTCACATATTAAGCGACTAACTATGGAGGAAGATCTCAATGTCTAACTCACAGCCTTTGAATTATATGCCCATCAGGAGGAATGGGACTGGAGTGACGAAGTTGGACTCCTCTCAGCCCACTTAACTGGTGAATGTTTCTAGGTCTTCATAGACATGGAGATGGGCTGAATATTAAGACCATAATAAAGTAAAATATACCATTACGTCTAGTTGGTGTTACCTCTGAGACAGATGCTCAAAAGATTCATAGCTGGACATTTTCTCTCACAAAATGGTATGCTCTAAGTTATGGGATTTAAAGCTAATTCTTATGTTATGGTTACAGCTTGAATTTCAACACACCTAAAGATAGAAATGGTAGACACTGATGCATTTAAGGAGTTTCTACCTGTTACTTTAGGAAAGTGAGTGTTTCAAACTGACTCTAAGGATGCTGACAATTTGCTTGCACTGGTAGAGAGGTTGTTAAGCAAAGAGCATGTAGTAAAACCTGTGTCAAATTCTGGTAATAAACAGAAAGCATCAGCTGTACACATACTTCATTTTGACATGTTCATAGGTTCATAGGTTCATAGGTTGGTACTAGGCTATCAGCCCTAGGGCCTATACAAACCCTAACCATGGAAAGAATTTGGCTATTTCTTCCCACATTATATTTACCTGGACCCCTGTGTAGCAGGGGTGACTGTGATCCCTCCCTGGGGGTTTCTTCCTTCCCATCCTCAAAATCCAAGGTTCCTCTTGAAGAAGAGGATCTACTTGACATGTATGGGCAATCTATTGCAAGTCTGATTCAATCTGGTCTGGAGTCTGGGGTCCAGCCTCTCCCCCCTTGTGATTTGTTTGTTTTGTGATAAGGTTTAGATGTATGTTAAGCAGAGATCGCCTCTGAGTGGGCGATATGCGACAGAGTATAGCTGGAGTTTTTTTAGCGGTCAGCGTGGGGCATCATACCAAATGGGCGTTGTATTCTATAATGGGTCTAAATGAGGATGAGTACACAGGGGACAAATGACCTTTTTTTTCTGGATGAAAAGCCTTAGTGATGAGGTGCCACATAGAAAGTTTCCTGACTGTTGTGCGATGTGGTTATCGAGAAGTGAGACCACTGTCCACCTGTGTCAAACTTTGTTATCAGAGTCCCTAGTGTTGACCTGTACTTGTCTGGAACTGGATTTGGAGTCGCTACTTTTTTAGTGTGTGGTCTATCAGTAAGGTCTAGATAGGCTGTGTGGACCACCTTACCCTTGCCCATGGCTCTGGAGACTGATTCAAAAGAAATCAATCAGGTTCAGGAGACAGGATCGGCCCTTCCACGAACCGTCAGACTGGTGGGACGGTAGTTTCCGGGATCCAAGGTGGATCCCCCCTTGTGGATTGGGATAGCTGTAGCTCTGCACCACTCAGTGGGCATGAAACCTAAGGTGAGGCTATGATTAAACATGACACTTAGGTGAAGTGCCAGTTCATGTGGGAAAGTGGATAATATAATTACATTTTGTGTTAGTAATAATAACAGTTCTCTATCTGTTAAAATTGTAACTAGTGAAAATATACTGATGATGCTGAACTTATGGAATCCAGTATATTGGCTGTGTCTTTTGTTCTATCTTCCAATTTACCACGTAGCATAATAATGGGGAAACATCCTTGATGGGGGGAAAGAACACAAGGAAGGACTGGGAACTAGAAAAAAATGAAATACAATACAGATAACAATGGACTCTAAAGAATATTGGTATGAGGTGCCTTTCTTAGGTGGAGAGTTATACACTCAGCTCCACTGACTGTCTCCATAAGGAAAGAGACAGTGCCTTGTACCACATTGCAGGCTGACCTTGAATAAACTCCAGAATTAGTTGACATAATGGTAAGCTGGGTAAAGTTTTAAAAGGCACAATAAAAGGATGGTAGCTTGAACAAAGCAAGGGAAAATAGATCTAGAGCTGTATCAGAAGCTGAACAAAATGTTTTCACTTCATATCCATACTTTATGTTACAAAATAATGTATTGCACTGATTAAGGGAAAAGAGAAAGTAATACATTGGCTATTAGTGTCCAAACTTTTCAGAAACACTAACGATGAGGCTAGCACATGGTCATGTACTAGGAGGACATCTAGGAATGGACAAGACTAAACCACAGATCCTAACAAAGTGTTGGATACCCTAAATGGCAGATGACAGACCTTCACCCAGGCTTTAAAAATCCTTCAATTCCAGTTTCTATCCATCCATCCATCCATCCATGCATCCATCCATCCACAACCCCTTTTCCCATTTTTCCATATGGGGTTTGGGTGTCACTTCAGTGCTAACAATCACCTAGAACCAATGTTCGCACTGGATGAGTAGCCCTGACACAGTTGTTCTTTAATACCTACAGGCAATTCCAATCCACCTACTGCATGTCTTGGAATCACAGAGATGCTGTTTGAACATATTTCTCTGGATATTGCTGTGCCATTGTTAAAATCCAACAATGGATTTCAATACATCTTGGTTAATTTCGACTATGCAACTAAGTACCCCATTATGTATCTATAGCATGCCGTACTACAGATTTGTCAAAAAAAACCCATTATGTATCTATAGTATGCCGTACTACAGATTTGTCAAAATATCCCATTATGTATCTATAGCATGCCGTACTACAGATTTGTTAAAATACCCCATTATGTATAGCATGCCATACTACAGATCTGACAAAGAGGAATATGCCCTTTAAATTAACAAGGACACTAAAGGCTGTCATGCTTTAAACAGTGGAAGGAATCATTATCTTCAGAGCCTGCTCTACCCTCCAAAGATTTCAGTAAATACTACATAATTTATACCAATATATCACAGATAGACATTGAGGTGCTTCTTTCACGGGACTTTATAAGTAAGAACACCCTATATACTATTATAAGCTAAACAGAGTGAAGACCAGGCAATACATTAATGAGAGAAAACATTCAACAGTCATGTGACTTTACTAGTCACTGAAGTATCATCTCCATTTAAGGTACTTTATAATAGTCAAAAGTCATGTCCCCACTCTTAATGGTGCTACACAATAAATCTAATGGTAATACTAAATGTTATAAGCTGGCACTCCCTTTACAACCATTTTTCACTATAAAACATCAGTTGGGCTCCACCTACCGCAGTGCAACTGGCCTGTCCAGGGCTCCCATGTCATCTAAAGGACCTGAAATAGATGGATTCGAGCTAGAGAATGAGTGCAGCTTAGTGCAGCCGTTCTCGATAAGGGATGTGTCAACATGATGTGCGGCTAAAGTGAAATGTAACAATACTGCTTCAATTAAAATACTGTTGTTGTTGTACATATGTTGTAAATATTGAAAATAGTCATTAATGTAGATGGATATATTTTTTATGTTAGCTAGAGAGAGTTCCTACAAGAATTGTAGCTAATCAGCCAATTATTCTATCAGCGCAGTGCATCAAAACAAGGTGTATCAAAGCAAGGGCTGTTGTCCTGTTAGTCATAGAAGTTGGCCTCTTGATGTAGAGGGCATTTGTGTCTGGAACAGTGTTTCAGGAGAGTGTGACACGTCAAAGGACAAGTCATTTCGGCATAACCTGAAGAAGCCTGGACATCTTCCTGTAATATGTGCTCTTAATCAATTGTGACTGAATGACTAGTTAATGAACTAATGTGTCTTAGTGTATTATAATAGATTTTTGTAGGTAATACAAAGGCCCATAGCAGGCTTTATACTTGGAGAGAGTAGAAAAGAGAAAAACAGATGTAAGAATGGTGCAATGCTCAAAAATATACATTTATTTTATGAAATAAAAAAAACAATGCATTTGGGAAACAAACATCTGAAAGAAGTGGGCACATTTTATCGAAAGAGGGTCACAACATAAAAGAAGACTTGGATCCAGGGTAGTTATAACAGAAGGGGTTATCTTTTATACCGGCTATGGACATGAACATCACTGATATTATTTTCGATTTGAAACTGTTTACCCGTAACTTGACTTTGAAAACATTATTTGGTAATGAGCAGAAAGAGTCTGATGCTACATTCAGGAAACTGAGTCTTTTTGTACCAAAACAAAATGCTTTAATCAATGCATTTGAGCAAACTTGTATTTCTGATATGTATAAAATGTATTATGAGTGGAAACAACTTAAGGAAAGTGGCAAATGGCATAATTTAAGTAAAGAAGAATTTAAAGCTATGCATGATTTAGAGAGTAATAACGAGATAACTATTAGGCCAGCAGACAAGGAAGGGCAAATGATGGTTATGAATAGAGTTGACTACAATAATTTGATGCTAGAAATGCTGGATAATACTGACTTCTATCAAAAAATGACATCCATACAAAGTAAAAATATGATATCAAGGGTAGAAAAATAAATTAGACACTTTGAGGAACTAGAGCTTTGGGATAATAATATGGTCAAATATTTAGTAGTTACAGATCCAACTATTCCAAAGATTCAGGGGTTGCCTAAACTCCATAAAAATTCCATCAGACCCCCAATGAGACCAATAGTAGCCGGAAACAATTGGTGTAATGAACTGGCTTCAATATTCATTGAGAAAAATTTGAAGGCCCTGATATACAAATCAAAGTATATCTTGAAAGATACAGAGCATTTTCTCAGAGATTTATATGAATTTACTAATGAAACAAATGTAGCAGAACAATACTTTTTTGTTACATTAGATGTAGTATCGCTGTTTACAGTTATACCAAGTCCAGTTGGTATTAGAAATGTGATACATCTATTAGAGATGAATAAGGAATTTGGAAGTAGAACCATAGGAATATTACAAAGACTGTTAAAAATAGTGCTTGAAAATAACATTTTTGTATTTAGGGAAGATATGTATTGGCAAAAGAATGGAGTGGCAATGGGCACTCCTTGTGCTAATAGTTATGCCAATGCTGTTATGTCCAGATGGGAAATGGAAAATGTTATAAAAGGAAAATTTGATAAAATTATTATGTTTTATAGGAGATTTGTAGATGATCTCTTTCTTTTATGGAGAGGGACAGAAAGTCAGTTATATGAATTCTTAGTATTCATTAATAACTCTACAGAATTTCTCATCTTTACCATGAATTGTTCTACTGATGGTATCAGTTTTTTGGATGTTTATGTAGAGAAAGATAGTACAGGCAAGATTAGCACAAGAATGTACAGAAAGACCTGCCATGCAAACAAATTATTAAGTAGAGATAGTATGCATCCCAATTTTATATTCAGAAATGCAGCACAAAACCAATTCCTAAGGGTGTCAAGATTAAATGTAAAAACCGAAGAATATGAGAAACAACTAATTTTGACAGGAAAAGAATTACTAGATAGAGGCTATGATAACAGAATGGTAACTAAAAACATGGAAGATGTGATGAGTAAAAGAGAGAATAAGGCTAAACCATATTTCTCAAAACAGTTAGTGAATGGGAAAGAGAAAGTGACTCACAAGAATGTAAGGATGTGTTTAAATTATTCAAGAGATGTTGGGCTGTACACTAATATTATAAATGAACATTGGAATATATTAACATCAGATTGTAAAATGAAAGAGTTAGTAGGCACAAAGCCACAATTTAGCTTTAAAAATAAGAAGATTTTAAAAGAAGGCTCTGTATAGACAGAGAACTGAAAGGTAGAGAAAATGAAAAGGGCACTAGACCATGTGGCAAGTGCAACTTTTGTAGTTTTATTTGTAATGATTCACAATTTAAACACCCTGACACAGGGGAGACGTTTTATCTGCGAACCCATGCGAAATGTGATACAGCACATGTAGTATATCTGGCTATCTGCCAGGCATGTCACAAATTTTATGTAGGGAAAACAGATCGTCTTTTAAAAAATAGGATAAGAGAACACCTATATCATATTAAGAAAAGAAGAAGTTTTAATGCACTAGCGAAGCATGTGTCAGTTACCAATGAACAACATGTTTTTAAATTTGTTGTCTTATGTAGAACATTCACTGATATAAGAGGGGGTGATATAAAAACAAGGACTGAGGAAAAAGAAGCTGAATGGATTATTAGGTTAAGGGGTAGTTCAGGGCATGGACTGAATGATTCTGTTCCTATAAGACCAATATTAAAAAAGAGACCATTGAATAGATGAATGTTGAATTTTTTAGAACTTTACGTATGCTTTTTAACATATATTTTTTATATCTTTTATACTATATAAGTTTAGAATTTGTAAGAGTGGATCAAGAAAGTAACACTTAGAATGTGTATATATGCCTTTAAAAATGGTTAAGCAGAGTCATGTGACTGACTTTAAGTGTTATATAAGGTGTGTGTATTTTAATGGTTGTTATACACCTGAAGAAGCTGTTTGTGAAAACACTTGTGTACCAATAAAACTGTGTTGCAGCCGAGTGGAATCCAGATCTTTGTTCTGTGGTCGGAGAAATTTGAGTATACACCTTATTAAGCTGAGGTTGCTGTTTTGGAGTATATTTTTTTACTAAACTGAAGCTGCTGTTCTGAAGCCTCACCTTTGCAGTTCATGGACTTTGTGTTTACTTTGTGGATACTCTGGAATACTTTTATGCAAAGGTGCCTGTAACATTGGGTGGTTTGTATCATAACAGATTGTGTGTTATAACAGATTGTTATGCACTTGACCAAAATTATAAGTACCAGGTTTATATTATAGTAAGTAGCTGATGATAGGGTCAAGCATCATTAAGGAAGGATGTGTAGATCAGTGAGTATAATGAACCTAGTCAGCCATTGTAGTTAGACAACATATGCATATAAGTTACTAAGCACATGCAAGATCAGTGCCATTTTCTGTAGTCAGTCAGTGTGAGTGTAAGCTTGAATGAAGATGCACATGTGAGTGTGTTAGACGTAACAAGTCAGTCATTAAGCATATGAAGTATGAAGTAGATGTACAAGTTACAGCTCCTGATGTGTTTATGTGTAATAAATGACTTGTAGTCATACCCAGCCTCAGTGTCTCATTTGAATACATGAGACATGCAACATGGTGCCAGAATGGGATCTAAAGTTGAGGCAGCTCGCAAACCATGATGCATGCAGTTAGAAGTGCAGCAATATCCAGTAGTGAACTCACATACAGGTCAGTGGTTATCTGAAGTTACTTAAATTTGTTTCAAATGATTTTCAGTCACCAAACATGTGGCATAGCATTCAAAGTGTTCAAAATAATTTCTGAGATCTTCAAAATGTCCGAGATAATGGTATAATATTTAAAGTGTTTGAAATAATCTCTAAAGTGTTTAAAATGTTTGAAAAGGCTAAAATGTCTGAATTTTTTCACAATGTCCGAGCTTTTCGCAGTAACTAAGACTTTTCGAAGTGTGCAAAGTATCTTGAGTGTTTGAAGTATTTGGAGTGTTAAAATAAAGCTTTTTTGGAGAGATTGTTGTGCACGAGACCAAAATTATAAGTACCAGGTTTATATTATGTTTAAAAAGAAATTTGTTGTTATGGCAGAGGGATTTTCCAGACCTGTACCACTGGTGTTTGATAATAACATTGCAGAGAACTGATTAGTGTTTGAGCAAAAATATGATATTTTCATACAGGCTGCATTTTCTGATAAAGACACATGTACAAGAGCATTTATACTTCTCAATTTAGCTGCCTCAGAAGCCATTCAGCAGGAATGTTCATTTGTGTATGCACCTGCTGTGTATGCAGGGGATGGGGAGAACTGCCTTTTTGTGATACAGGCTGAAATGTGGGAAGGCCATGAGTGCTTAAAATGTAAATTTAGAGAAATATGTAACCCTCAAATGACTTTTAAAATGTAAAGGCACTAATTTACACAAGAAATTAAAAACCTGGTGAAACTATTGCAGCATATATTACTTACTTAAGAAATAAAGCAAAAACGTAGATTTGGTGATCTACGAGATGAGTTCATAAAAGACCATCTTGTATGTGGTGTTATAATGATGTAGTGAGAAAGATTTTGCTTCAAGATAGTGAATTAACATTGCGCAAAGCAATTGAGATTTGCCAAATACATGAAATTACAGAAAAGCATACAAATAATGTATGCTTACGAATGAGAACAGCATGTTTAGAGTATCTGCTAGTGTGAATGTGGATAGTGCGCAACAGAAGGCTAAGATGAAAAAGAACTATAAACTGAGAGGTAGTGTTACACCCAACTTCATTGTTAACTGTCACAACTTTGTAGGCAATCATAAACCTAAGCGGGAAAAGTTTTACCTTTTGGTCAGTTATGTCACAAGTGTAAACAGTGAAATAATTTCAAAAGGCTTTGTAAGTCTAAAATGCCATAGAGTATGTTAAAAGAGAGTATCTGAAGAAGCAAGTAGAACAGATAGAGACTATAGCAAACTCCGAAAGCTGTGAGCAAACTTTTTATGTTGATGGTGTCTCTGTGATCGATGAAACAGTCAATACAGCAAACTATCAGTTGTCAGCAAAGAGTGAAATATTGGGTTCCTATTATAACCTCGAACGTATAAAAGTTTGAATGTCAGATGGTCAACACCATATGATCGAACTTTTACAAGTTTGAAGGTTAAAACAAATGGCTCTGTACGGCACAGAATGGGAAGATTTCCCTTTTCAGCACTGGTATATTTAAGTAGCAGGGTGTGGGGGGTGTAGGGGGGGCTTGCCTCTCTGCTCAGAGCATTTAGGTAAGTTTTTTCTTTTTTTATTTATTTTTTATTATATATTTGATGTTTCAAACTTCACTCATATGGTGTCAATCATATGAGGTTCGAAGTTTTGAAACTATGAGTATATAATATAGACCCAAAATATTTTGTACTGTACAAATTAATGGGAAACCTATAGAGCTTAAAGAAGACACTGAATCTAAATTCAATGTTATATCAGCACAGATGTTTGCTAAAATAAAAGCTGATGAGAAACTTGATTTAGCAAAGTGTGCAAAACTAGTTATCATGGTGAAGAGATTCAAACTGATGCTGCAGTAGTCCTTTCATGCCATTCTGCATGAAACAGCAGTCACTGTTAGGCCTCAAAGACAGTCTGAGAATGGGACTGATTTTATTCAATAAAGCGGTTTACCATAGAAGTATGAATAACAACAACAATAGTTTTACACAGAGTATTTTTTAGTGAATATGATGATATTTTCAAAGACGAGCTTGGTAAACTTCCAGTCACATATTCCAGAAAGTTAAACCATGAAGTCCAGTGGTCTGACCAGCACAGAAGATTCCAGTAACAATGCAGAGTAAAGTAAAAACAGAACTAAACAAAATGGTGAATTTAGGTGTCTTTATTCCAGTAAAAGAAGCGACTAAATAGGTATCCTCCATGGTCGTAGCTCATAAGAAAAGCTCAGATGATATTTGAATATGTATTGATCTAAGAGACTTAAACAAAGCACTCAAGCATCCTCATCATCTGATGCATACACTAGAAGAGGTAGCCACTCTCATGCCACATTCCACTTTTTTTAGTCTTAGATGCAAAAAGCTCTTTTTGGCAAATTTTTCTATATCGCAAATCATAGTTAACTATCTTTCAATATACCATTTGGTAGATACAGATTTTTAAGAATGCCATTTGGAAGCAATTCTGCCAGTGAACTCTTTCAACGTGCCATATAACAAATAATTTCAGGTTATTCATGTGTTATTATAGTAGACGACATTATTGTTGGGGGCAATGGTGAAGACAAACATGATAGAAATCTCAAGAAAGTTATAGACCATGCACATGAAATAAATCTTAAACTGAATCCTCAGAAATGTAAATTCAAACTGAAAGAAGTTACTCATGTGGGACATTTGTTTACCACTTCTGGCTTACAACCAGATCTGTCTAAGCAAACAGCAGTTGTTGAAATGCCAGTTCCAGAGAATGTCACATCTTTACAATGTTTTCTAGGTATGGTCAACTGCTTAGGAAAGAGCATCCCAGACTTGAGAGCTTTCTACACCATTACGAGAGCTGACATACAAAAATGTAAACTGGTCCTGGTTGGAACAACACCATAGAGTGTTTGATATTCTGAAGAAGAAAATTGCCATTACACCCAAATTGAGATATTACAATATTCCCAAACCTATAACTCTTTCTTGTGATGCTTCGAGGTATGGCCTTGGTGCGGCATGTCTTCAAGAAGGCATGCCAGTTGCTTATGCATTAAGAACTTTAATTTAAACAGAGATGCATTATGTACAAATAGAAAAAGAACTTTTGGCAGCAGTGGTGGCTGGTGAGTTCAAATTAAATGGGGGCTGTAGGAGACAGCTAAATGTGTGGGACCAATGGGAAGGGGTGTGGCCAACTAGAAAGGGGTGGAGCTATGCTCAAAACCACAACAACTGGAACTTTAATTAAATACGCTGCCCTGGGTGGCAGACCGTCATTATGAGAGTCCAATCAAGAAACAATGAAGTGTAGAAGAAAAAAATATTTCAATGCATTGACTACATGACAACTTACTTAATATCTAGATGGAAACACAAAGGTTGTGAGGCATGAAAAAATAAATTGCTTTTTAAATACATTACTGGAATGCCACCCAAAATCAAGTATAAAAAAAAACAAGCAGCACTCAAATCAAGCCACTTCTCCTTGCACTGTAGTTTGAATTATGATGTATATTCAGCTTTATAAAATTACCAAGTAACATGCTGAAAGTAGCAATCACTGTGATACCCCTACTTGTAAAAATGTTTATTATCCAAAAAAAAACCTGCTGCCTGACAACGACTGTCTACTTGTTTCATGGGTAAGACATGATCAAAGTAAAAAATGAACAGCAAACAAGAAACAAGCTCAAGATAAATTGCTTAAAGGATTACTGTACAGGTTATGGACCAAACATGATAGATTGGCATTCTGTTTAGTTTATGGGTAAAGGCTGCAAAGATGACTGCAAGTCTCCAACAAATGTAATGAGCTTCTGAAAATACTGTAATCCTGTCCTTTATTACAAATACTATCATATACATTTCAATACCTTGGGCTTATACGTTATCTAGTTATGTAAATATTCTCTGCATGGCAACAACGAAAAGGCTTTCAATGTTGGTAATTCTTTAACAGTATGCTTATTAAAGCTTACTTGCATCTTACAATCTCCGACACGCTTACCTGATGGTCATTAAAGTATTGCTACATAAACACAGCGCAACAGGGCACTGCGATAGCATGCATTTTCTGAATAATAATAAGCATAAATCAACAGTATAAAAATATGACAGAAAAACAGAACATTCTGCAAAAGCAAGGACAGATGAAAAGCCATGGTCCTACTTGTGGTCTACCTTGGATGGAGGAATACTCTGCACACTTATACTGCATAACTGCTCCTTGCCTTGCCTGGACACATCCAGAGTCACTACAGTGGGGAGTGGGGTGCAACAAGTATGTCACAATTTGAACTGTCTCTGGATGATGGTGATGGCTCTGGCACTCATACCTCTCAATCTCAGAGCAAGAAATCTGGACAAAGCCATACATAGAAGTGGGACACAGGCCCAAAAATAAGGACAATTTTTAAATATTGCTCTTATAAACTTAGAAAGATAATAGAATAGTAGTAGGTCTTGCATTAGTATGAATTTTCTGAAGAGTATGAAATCTGAAACTCAAATGTCTGCCATTATTTTCTAACTTCAATCTTTAATGATTTGCCACTAATTTGCCAGAAAATCACAATTTTATGAAATACAGACCAAAAATGTGATGCAAAAATATAAAATTGCCACACAATACAGCTGGGAACCTGTCAAAGAAGGGACACTTTTTAATATTAGTACTGTTAACTTGAGCAGCTGACAAAATAAGAGCATCTACATACATTTCTGAAATAAAAGCAAACTATAACTCTGATCATTACAGTTATTTATAATTGTAAACCCTCCACATTTTCTCCCAAAATTGCCATTTTGTGGAGGGATTATTAGGGGAGAGCAACATTTTGAGCCAAAATTGGGGACAGTTGAGAGGTTTGGATATTACTAATTCTATAAAGTGATTTATTTGCACACACTCCTCAACTTCTTAATGCAGGAGAGCTGGACTAGGCCAAATATATTGGGGGAACAGTACTAAAAATTGCTCTTGTATAAACTTAAGACAGTTGACAGAATAACAGGTCTTGCTTTAGCATGCATTTTTCTGAAGGTTACGACGTCTGAAACTCAATGTCTGTTATTATTTAGTGACTTCATTCCTAAATGATTTGCCAGAAAACCACAAATTTTATGAGAAACAAATCAGAAATAAGAAGCAAAAATCTATTCATTCTGCAAAAATCTGGACAGTGGAGAGGTATAGTTCAGCTGGGGCTGTCTGAGTTTGCTGCCCTTCCCCCCTCACAAACTCATGGTCGAATGGAGCCTCCCCCCTGCAGCCATTCTAATGTCCCATTCCTTGGTTATTTCGCCCCATTTACCATAAACACTGTAATGTGCATATTTAGCGCTGTCGCCTCACAGTAAGACGCTGTCCGGTTCAACTCTCAGCTAGAGCGTTTTCTGCGTGGAGACATGCATGAATGGGCGCACCTTCGTTGAAGGTTGTGCGTTAGGGCTGGCAACTCAGCATGCAAAAATCAACTGCCAATCATTAGTGGACCGGAGTTCCGCTGTGGTGACCCCTAACCGGGAAAAGCCGAAAGACACAACAACAACAACAACTGTAATGTGCATACTGCTTTATTTCTGTGATGATTTGGATTTCATTTGAAAGTTTTATTTTGCATTTTACAGCACAAACCCTAATAGATATCTGCTAAACAAAGCAATCCAGTCTCACAATGAAAATAGACCTAGCATTAAAACTTCTCTGCCCTTGAAACTCACATTCATTGAAACAACATTGAAACCCACATTCAAAGAAAATACATTTTGCCAGTGGCAGATAAGGATTAACTTTGGGCTGTTTTCAAATCATAGGCCCCTTAAACACGAAACATACACATGCTTTTTGATACACCTTCTGTGGGAGGATGGCATAATGGTTAAGGTGTTTACCTTATAGACACAAGGTGCAGAGTTGGATTCTCACTGGTGGGGGGTATGGCTAGAAAATGGCCCACAAGGGTAGTTAAGTTAACTAATCTATATCTATTGAGGTGGGAGGTTGGGTTAATGGTTAAGGTGGTTTGCTTGCACAAGCACAAAGATTACAGGAGTTTGGATAATTACAAGGGGAAAGTGGCTAGGCTAAGCTTGCTTGTTAGTGGGCAGTTATGAAAGTACTAATCTATCTATGAACTCCTGATTGTATTAAATTATATTCCTTGTACAATACAGTACAGTTGTTAGATGGCATTTTAAATTTATTGTTTTGAACATTTTTCCAGTAAACAATGAAACAAAATGCATGCACCAATAATGACAAAACTGCCCAAATTCAGAGCATTTCCATCATAAAAGTCTACTCAAACTTCTACAGTCCACCAGAATCAGTAAATATGCACAATCTCTGAAGAAGTAAAAGTCATCTAAGTAATTCCACATCAAAGAAATCTGTAACTAATGAAGAGGTTGCTGCTAGCAAATAACTGTATATGCCATTGTTTCATCTACAAATAAAGTACCTGTTGTCCCTGAGGAATAAATTGCCTATGTTGCATTAAAAATGATAAGCTAGTAATATTGCAACAGGAAATGGATGGCACACTGATAACAGGTTCATAGTTACTAGGTATCTTCACCAAAAAAAGATGGCAGCATCCACCCCCTTTACAAGGCAGTACAGTATCAGCAATGCATCTACGTACTGTAGGAGTAGAACCCACAGCCTTCTGCATCAAAAGCGGGTACACTACCTGTTGTTCTATTAACAATGCAAGCAGACTCATCATAAGCAGGACTAAACTTTGGTTCCCCTACAGCTCTCATCTCTTTGTAAAATCTACTTGACACTCAGCTGTATCTCTGAACTTTGCAGCACAAGAAATCTGGAAAAAGCCAAAATATATTGGGCGGGGACAAAAGCCCAAAAACCAGGGACACATTTTAAACATTGCTTGTATAATGTTGGAAAGTTGCTAGAATGAAATGCTGTGTTACCACCATCCATTTCACTGCCAAGTCTTGAACCTGGGGACCCTGTGCAAAACAGTCAGAGTAACAAACCACTATGCCAAATCAGCTGTTTTGTGAAAGAGAAGAAGACTGAAACTTAAATGGCTACTATTTAGTGAATTCAGTTCTTACCATAGCTGTCAACCTCTTAGCACAAAACACCTGAACAAAGCCAATAATGGGGGAATACAGCCCCCAAACATATTCAGTGAATTCAGGTTTCACCATAGCTCTCAACTTCATAGCAAAAAAAAAAAACATGGAAAAAGCCAGTAATGGGGGAATACAGCTCCCAAATATATTCAGTGAATTCAGTTCTCACCATAGCTCTCAACCTTCGCACAAAAAACCTGGATGAAGACAATAATGGAGGAATACAGTCCCAAAAATAGGGACAAATTTCAAATATTCATGTTATAAACTTAGAAAATTGCTGGAATAAAAGGTTTTGTGTTACCATGTACTTTCTGAAGAATATGAAGTCTGAAATTCAAATGCCTGTTATTTTTATTTAACATTTGTTAACCAGGAAAGTCTGACTTGGAACAAAAGCCAATTTTCAGCAGAGCAGGGGCACTCCAGACACATGTCTTTGTAATGTGGGAGGACATGCAGACACCACACAGAAGGCACCCCAGCCAAGAATCAAACCAGAGAACCTGTAGCTATTAGGCAACAATGTTACCAGTGCATCACTGCACTACTGACTTCGCAAGGAAAAACAAACATACAGAAACCACAGATTTTATGAGGAACAGAACAAATATGAGACAAAAATCTGCAATTTTTTTTACAAATGGTGGTTGTAGGGAATTCAGGCCCTTGCCACCTGCACCCAAGGTACAGGGTTCAAGCCTGAGTATTCTCTAGCCACCACTATATAGCAACTAGGGCATTACACATGCACCTTACCTGCATTAAATCAGCAGCAGCCTTGAATTACACACATTAAATCAGCAGCAGCCCTGAATTACACACACACACCTTACCTGAAGTAAATCCACAGCAGTCCTTAGCCCTGAATTAAATCTACAGCAGTCCTTTGCCCACACACACACCTTAATCTGGTCGCAGCACTCCTGAATCAAAGTCTTAGCCCACCCATGCAAGCTAAAGGCTGGTTTCCAGTTCTCCTGGCTCTGCAAGAGTAGGCTGCTGGCTCCAGCCTGCGAGCGATGCAGCCCGGTGTCCTTCCATTCTGTGTGGCCATCACCGCATAGACTTCTGAGCTGCAGGGCAGAAATGCCTTTCTCTCCTATAGGGACTGCCTAATACAGCAGTCTGGAGTTCTGTGAGTACGAGGAACTCCATGCATGCGTGGAGTTCTGGGACTCATGATTTTTTTTATTTTTTATTTCTTTTCTTCTTTCCTTCTACAGGTGGGGGGGGGACTGCAGTCCTGCAGTCCTATAGCACGAGCTGCCCCTGTTTGGCAGTAGTGTTTGAATGTTCGAATTTCAATGATAATATTTATGGCAGACCTACCCAAATAGAGACTGATCTCCAACCACTAGTGACAATTTTGAAAAAGCCAATGCATACTGCCCCAGCTCCATTGTAACGCATGATGTTAAAATTGCATAAATACAATTTCATCGTTGTTTAAAAAGCCAAACATTTGTACCTTGCTGATGCTTTATCTTGCACACCCTGACAAATGACAGAGGATTGTGAACATGAAACTGCATACTTTGAAGTCATGGAAGTCAGAAATTTTTGGTTATCAAGGCTTGGTGAACTAAGAAATCACACAGCTTCAGATCCAATTCTCCAGAAGCTAAATAACTTTGTCAGTCAAGGATAGCCAACATGACAAACCAGTTTACCACTTGACATTCAGCAGTATTTATGTTACAGAGACGAGCTCATCATGATGGAAGATGGAATCATCATGAATGGTCCAAAAGTGGCAATTCCCAAAGCGGCGCAACAGGAATATATCAAAATCTTGTGTTGTGGTCATCCATGGACTGATTCAACCAAAAGGAGGGCAAGAGGCATTGTATTCTGCCCTTCTATGTCCAGAGATATAGAGAAGGAAACTGTAACAGGTTCCATTTGCAACAGCACCAAATCACATCAACAAAAAGAACCGCTTCAGCTACACCAAATTCCTGAACTACCATGGTCGACAGTTGCTGCAGATATTTTTGAATAAAATGGTCAATGTTACTTGGTGTTAGTAGGCGCTTACTCAGATTTGTTTGAAATCGACCTACTTCCTAACTTGAAGTCTAACACAATCATTACAAAACTGAAGAGACATTTTTCTGTTCGTGGTAGTCCACATAAGGTTATGTCTGACAATGGTGCACAATTTACTAGTCAGCAGTTCAAGAAACGTGCTTAG
>NC_056733.1:710471063-710548552 GCF_019279795.1 Protopterus annectens | reverse complement strand
ACACTCATCAAGATTTTTCTTGAAGAGTGCTAATGAAGAACTTTGCTTGACATAGATGGTAGCTTGTTCCAGAGCATAGGAAGCCTGAATCTATCCCTCTAGCATGTCCTGTTTATTGTGCTTCTCCTGTCTAGCCCACTGTGCTTAGCTGAGTTCCTAGTTCTGAGCGAATTGAGCAAGGTAAAAGTACTGGGCAGAATTCCAAATATAGTCTAGGTTTTGTATGACATAGGCAGGAGGAGAAAAAAGTGAGGTAATACTGCTGATTTAATTATTCAAAGAAATATGGTAAGAATGCACAAAGAAGATGATATTTATCTGTCTATCTATATATACATCTGCAAACCTTATCTTGAATGGCAAGCACTGTGGGTATAGATCCTATCATTTTAGCATGTTTCTGCAGGAATAGATAGTAAGCCACAGAATTTTCTGTTATTGCTTGGTAGTGTTTTGTTAGAGTCTAAATGCTCTGCACATCTAGAATGTCATGCTGTGTTACTGGTAGCAGAGAGAGTGAATGATATGGATCTTTTAAGCAGGGGTGTAGCAAGCAAATTCCATTTTGTACTCACAAGCTCTTAGTGCTACCCCCTTGAAGACCTGGCACTTAAAAAAGGACACATGTTTCAAACATGCTGCCCCCCAAGCACTTAATAAATGTAAGTAACATTTTCAGCTGTTCCCCATAAAACTATTAAAAATATTATTTTTAGATTAGCAATAATGCATCTGTTGTTAAAGGCATCCATTTAGAAAGCTGTAGACATAATATGACCTGAAAAAAGCCATGCTGATATGATGCTCAGAAAAAAATTACTCAGTAGAGTACAAAGATTATACCTGGCTACACCCTTGCTTTTAAGCACTCCACTGTCTCTGAATAAATAAAGTGGTACTGGGACAAACATTAATTTCCTTGGAACAGGTGATGATAGTTATATAGCCAGTTTGCATTGTTTAGTAATAATATGGGCATATATGAATCTGACGCATGGAGACATAATGTAAACAAAGTCTTTAGATCTGATGCAATGCCACTTTTGTAAGAATACTGACTACAAGTCAATGTACAAATCTTATTAGATAGCTTCAACTACACGCCTTGGCAGTTGCCACAGCACAGTTGCAAACTTTGTGTGAAAGGGGTCTGTAAGATCAAGTTTCATTTAAATGTATTTGTTAGACAAAAATACAGTAATCTCTTTGCATAAGTCTAGAAATGCAGCCATACTAAAACAGGCCTTCACAGTATGCATACAGTTTCAGTGATTGTGATTTCAATCAGTGAAAATAACCTTCAATCAGGAATACTGATAAGAATAGAATGCGCAGTGCATCGAATATGAAAAATTTATTTTAATTTGCACTCTGCTTCTATGCTGTGCTGGATCCAAAGTCTTTTTAAGACACACAGTCTTGCTGTGCTGTTTACTGCTGAATCAGAGACACAGAGCTTTGCATGACTCCATCTGTAGTCTGTTTAAAGCACCAAGCCTTTCAAATTGCACACTGATAAAGAAATATATTTTGCAGCTATAAGCACAGTTACAGATGACTTATTTTTTATAACAAATGACACGTACTCTTTCTGTCAGTTTGTAGCATATATTTACAAAGTTTTCCTTCATTACAGATATGAATGATGACTTCTACAAAACACCTCTTTCTGTCCCTCTCTCAGATAACTGAACTACTACAATTGTTATATAGAGTGCTAGTCACGCACATAGATTTTGTTACTTCCTCTTGGTATCTTTTTTGGCCTTCTGTGGGAAGTCACATAATGTCTGTTTTTAGACTTTTCTATTGTCCTGTCAGCAGTTCTGCTGATGTGAAAATGCACAAATGTACACAATCAGAATAACAGAAGTGTGAAAGGAAACATCTGTTCTGTTCCTATTTAAAAAACATCACGTATTGCTGAATTTGTAAAAAAGGATGTCTGTTAATAGATATTTGTTCTGCAAACATAAGAAAATCATGTAATATGTGCCTTCCAATATTGCTTTGTTAGGCTTTTCTGATGCTGTGAAGAGAAGCCTGTCTTTAATACATATAGTATGAATGCCCATTTTACATTGCTAAACTCTATACATATATTCAAGCAAACATTTTATTCTATGCTTTATCTTTCAGCATATTTACAACAGAATTAATTTCAACCTTATATTCAACAATTCCCTCTTTTTTTAAACATACTCAAAACACTTTATACTGATATGTATTTTTTGATTAGATCGTATAGAAGCACATTAAAAAAAAAACTTTAGTCTTTTTTTGATACAAGTCAAAATGCAATTTTACACAGTTAATACAATGGTATTAAGTATTACTACCAAAACTGAATGTATCTAACAACTTTTTCTTTTGCAGACCATTCTGTGAAAATATTTCATCAATAATGAGCTATGTCTGCTTTAGTTTTATTTTTTAACTTGATTAATTTATTATTTTGCAATCACAGAATTTCATTTATGACTTAGAACTCTTTCATTAACTCTTTGCAACTGTTGAATTCACTTTTTACTTTTATTGATAATTTTATATCAAAAGATTAGAAATAGACTAATATCTATAAAAGACAAGAACTATGTGCTACTGCAAGCATTTATACACTGCTGAAAATATACAGTTTCAATGTCATTTTAACCATAACATTGTGGTTATATTTCTGAACTGCCCATAAACTTTAATTGACAGTGAAATATACTCTGAAAAATGCTGTTTACATATTAGTCAATTAGCTGTATGAATACAATATTTTCATATATTTTTTAACTGGGATAACCAATACTGATACAGATAAAATGGTGGTCCAAAAACCAGTAATGAGACTCCAACTTAAAACCAGTGATAATATTACAACTTCACAAATTACTTTTGAACTTATTACAATGTATCCTGTACAATATGTATTTACACAGACTGTTTGCTACTCATGCATTTCAGTCTAGTAGGTACCCTGGATCCAACATGGTTTTTCACACATATTCATTACTAGACATTAATTTCATTTGTATTTGTACATACAAAGACTATCATTTGTACTAAATTCTTCTGCATTTGTACATACAAAGACTGTGAAGTACATTTAGTCTAATCTTACAAATTTAATAACATTAATATTAAGCAAAATTTTGGAAAATGTTTATGTCTCTTTAGAAATGTCGAGTGGAATTGCCACCAAAGGCATAAGTCCTGTTATTTTAAACTACATACTCAGCAATTAGAAACATTCATGCTTTTTATACCAACATTGTTTTACCAAAAACTTATTAAAATAGTGACCAGTCTTGTTCAATTTTTTACATATCTTTACTCTCTCTTGTATAGCTGTAATGAAGCAATTTTAAATAATCTTGTGTATAGCTTTACAATTTAACAGGATGTAAATACAATTTAATACTAAGCAATACAATAATAACTAGCATAAAATATCTTGGACTTTCAGATTTAATCTGTTTACCAGTGTTTCTTATGCAATAATACCTGTTTTTTACTTTCCCCCTAAAAGGGTATTGTCAAAAAGGAATAAAATATTATAGCAATAACCCACGCCTGGGTGTGGGTAATGCTAAATGTACCCACGGTTGGCGTGGTTTGGTCCCGGGCTTCCGCCACCCCAAACACTCAACAACCGATAAAATTTAGCATTACCCACACCAGAAGTGGGTTATTGCTAATTATGACATTATTTAAGAAAAGAAACTATTACTTTTCTTAAATAATGGCATAGTATAATGCCTGTTTACTGCCCTTCCGCAGATGTCTTGGCATCCACGGCAGTTCTGATGTACTGCTGGCTGCGCGGTACATCAGAGTTGTGGGCAAAAAACAGCGGAGAAAGCAAGATCTCCGTTGCTTTTTCTCGCTATGTTAAATGAGTTTAACATGGCGAGACGGTAAAATAAACAACGGACATCTCCGTTTATTTTAAAATTGTCTCGCTATGTTAAACTCATTTAAAGCGGCTAATATAACGGAGATCTTGCTTTTTTTGCTATGTTAAATGGGTTTAACATAGCGAGACAGCTTTAAAATAAGCAACGGAGATCTCCGTTCAATGTTGTCTCTGCTCATGTTAAACCCATTTAACATAGCAGACAGTGTTAAAAAGATATACTAATGGAAAAAGTCGGCGACGGACCTTTTCCATTAGTATAACTCGATTTACAACGGGCACGCTGGCCAATCAGCGTGCACGTTTTGGGGGGATCATGGTATAATATTGCTTCTTGTAGCTCTATTTCAGACCCTTGTGCAGTACTGCTTATACAGTCAGTGTAAAACTGAGAAAGTACCCCTCCCCCTGCAACATTTCAGTATTGTTTATTTGCTTTATTAGGTTAACAAACTATGGACCTTTGTCTGATTTGATCATTTTTATGAAGCTTTTGCTGTTTATTACCACTAGTAGGTATTTATACCCTCCTGCACAATTGATTTGAACTATATGTATACTATAGCCCATCTGTTGGCTGTACTTGATGCAACTGAGTTTTTTTTTTTTTTTTTTTTTACTTTTAATGTTTACTTGCAGACAGATTATCAGTGACATCTATGCACAATTGTGACATTTTATTACAATTACCAAATAGGGTTGCCTGTAAACATTTTAACAATTATGTTTTAATAACAATAATGCTTTAGAAAAAAAAATCAAGCTACTTGTCTGGCAATCAGTCTTGTTGTTTATCTTATCTTTCCAACATTTCCTGTAACTATTCATCTAGTTTAGGAAGGTCTAATACACTTGCATTTCAGTTAACCCTTTTAGCATTGTTCTTTAAATTATCTGTTAATACATAAATAGACATTATTTTACAATTAGCTTACATGGATTTCAGTATTTATTTTTATTTAATTATTTAACTGCCTTGCCATTAATTTTACAAAAACTGTTTGACTAATACCATTTGTGATTTTATTTCTTTTTAAAATTCAGAACTTTAACTGTTTGGTGTGGTGTTACTATACAATTATAAAAAAAATGTAAAAAAAACAAAATAGATATTAGCTTAACTAACATATGTTTATATTTACATTATTTATATTTGCTGGTGTCTGCCTGTTATTCTTATGCATTGTAACAGATGTATTTTAGAGGAAAAGAAAACACATGCATGTCAGTCTCGTGACTTTAAATCTTTATTTAAGCATGTCAGTCTCGTGACTTTAAATCTTTATTTAAGCATGTCAGTCTCGTGACTTTAAATCTTTACTCTTATTAACTATTTTCATTTGATTTTATACACTAAAACTGTTGTGTGTACCTTTTGACTATGCTATGAGAATGGCAGTCATTTGTTTTACTTTACTTTACTTTACTGCAATACTGTATTGCTTTAAACATTTGAGAATGATTTGTCCAGACATCAGAGCTTACCATCCTACCATGTATGTTTAACCATTTTCAAAACATAAACATATTATAACATATATTTCTTTTGTACAAATCAGCTGTAGTTTCCTGTTCTTTTTAAGCTCAGCTGTTATATGGAGGAAGTCTGTCTCTGTCAGTTTAGCTAATTTATTTTCTTTATCCTGCAACTGCTGTTTAAGAGTTTCCTCATAGTCTGCCTGATATGTCTCAGGAGCCTGTTCTGCTGAAACTGAAACTCCTAAGCACTTTTGAAAAAATGCATGTATAACTTGTCTAAGCTTCCTGAACTCATTGTGTCTGTCTTTTAGAAGTTTATTACATTCTTTTGTAACAAAATGTACTAGAGGTTCTATCAGTAACTGATTTGACTGCTATTGCAACTCTGAAATAAACCTTTTACATCTGGTGACAGAAAATAACTGTCTAACATCTGAATATAATGTAAGCATATTAACTTTTTCTGGTTCTTTACCATTAAATGGTTTGTCTGTACAGTCTAACCTTTGAATAATGTCATGCACTGTATTTTTATGACATTGTACACACAATAAACATTTGTCATACAACACATGATTTTGTTTCAAATACCAGTCAAATATTTCAATCCATTTGCATAATGCCTTACTATTAACTTGCCCTAATAAGGTTTTACATTTGCTAATATGCAGTATATACATTTCATTCTGTTATTATTATTATTATTATTATTATTATTATTATTATTATTATTATTGCCTCTATGGCATTCATACTGTATGTAACACAGAAAAAATTTCTTACCAGTCAACAGAGAGATGCAGATGGCCAAGCTGCTTTACTGTAGATGGTTGAAAAGTCTCTGTAGTCACTTGTGAAGTTGGTACAGCAAAACTGGCAGTTTCAGTCTTACAACTTTGTATTGTACCTTTTTTGGAGAATTTATGGCACTGCTCACCTTTCTGCACTGCAGTCTCACTCCAGATTTAGACATTTAATTAACTGTATTATTGCTGCAAACTGTCTATTTTTATAACAAACGACACATACTCTTTCTGTCAGATTGTAGCATATATTTACAAAGTTTTCCTTCATTACAGAAATGAATGATGACTTTTACAAAATACCTCTCTCTGTCCTTCTCTCACATAACTGAATTACTACAATTGTTATATAGAGTGCTAGCCACGCACATAGATTTTGTTATTTCCTCTTGGTATCTTTTTTGGCCTTCTATGGGAAGTCACATAATGTCTGTTTTTAGACTTTTCTATTGTCCTGTGAACAGTTCTGCTGATGTGAAAATGCACAAATGTACACAATCAGAATAACAGAAGAATGAAAGGAAACATCTGTTCTGTTCCTATTGAAAAAACATCACATATTGCTGAATTTTTAAAAAAGGATGTCTGTTAATAGATATCTGTTCTGCAAACATGAGAAAATCATGTAATACTTGCTTTCCAATATTGCTTTGTTAGGCTTTTCTGATGCTGTGAAGAGAAGCCTGTCTGTTATACATATAGTATGAATGCCCATTTTACATTGTTAAACTCTATACATATATTCAAGCAAACCTTTTATTCTATGCTTTATCTTTCAGCATTTTTACAACAGAATTAATTTCAACCTTATAGTCATAATCTCTAACAGAATACAAACACATTTTGTTAGTATAGCACAAAGCTTGGGAACCAAGGATAAATACACATGTAGAAGCTTACAGGGTTTTGGCATTATTAGCTAAGTTAATTCATTTGAACTGATATGCAGAAAGTCATTGCAGTACAGACACTTGCATGTATATGTGTCTATATCTATAGTTATAGCTATGTATATATAATTTATACCTGTGTCTATCCATAGCTATATCTGTATCTATCTAAGATATACACACACACACACACACACACACACACACACACACACACACACACACACACACACACACACACACACATACACACACACTATTATGCATGCACATGCACACAGACACACACACACACACACACACACACACACACACACACACACACACACACACACACACACACACACACACACACACACACACACACACACTATGCTAACCATGTCATGGATAATGAATGCAACAGAGAGGAATAACATCATTGACCAGTTACAGCCTGTCTGGAATGATGAGGGGAAAAGAACCAAAGTTATTTTTTTCTATTGGATGCTCTGATTTTAAGGTGGACCTGCATAGACACAAGTGAGCAGAGTAACCTTGATATGAAGAAAAATGTCTGCTTCAGGGCTAGTCAGACCTGACTAAAGATTGTGAACCATGTGGACAAATAGGGACAGTGAAGGTTGCTGTTTAAATGTGCATTTTTTTCATAGTGGGCAAAGATCAGGGTGTCAGACCCTGGTCATAAGATCATAAATATTTCATAACTGAAAAAAGTACAACCATGCCAGTCATCTTTGTGATACCTGTACCCTCCAACCCAGGAACAGGTATGCAAAATTCTGAATGAAGCAGGCTATACTAGCCTGCGAAATTACCTGATGCTCAGCAGGTGATACTGCAGCAGTCACCTGGGAGCAGACAGCAGATAGATTTTCTTCATTTACCTAACTATATAACATTTTCTTCAATCCACAGAGGATCTTGTAAGCAGGATTTTTAGATGAAAACCTGCTATGTAGTCTCTAATAGCTCTTCTGTATTCAGGGATTATCCAAAGCCAACTATTTACTACTTACTTACTGAACATATTAATAATCATACAGTTTACCTCCCCCCCAGCAAACCTAGTAACAAAGGCTGCTGCCTACTGCTCTGAATTTTAGTCCCCTCCCTAGATCATGTAAAATGCAGATCATGTCTGCTCATCCAGGTTTATTTCTTTGAAAGTGTTACTGAGGTCATGGATAAGGGACATATAGTCCGACCTTGCTGAAGGGCTGTGACACTATCCCACATGCTGAAATTACTGACAAACTCTCCCAACTCAGCAATAATTCATACGTAGTTCAGTGGACTGGTAATTGTCTGTCTAAAAAAATACATCACCCTAAGCTCAGGGTGTTTACTCTAGACAGAAAAATGTCACCAATGGTGTCCACAGGGCACTGTCCTCAGTCCCCTATTCTTTGATACATTTCAGTGACATAAAAGTGGGTCTACATTCATCTACCAAAAAATAAAAAACCCAAATAGCGAAATACCGAAGACAGCAAAACTGATAATTACCTAACAATGACATCATTGAAAATGTTGTGTCTTTCGGCTTTTCCCGGTTAGGGGTCGCTACAGCAGAACTCCGGTCTGCTAATGACTGGCAGTAGATTATTTACGTGCCGAGTTGCCAACCCTGATGCACAGCCTTCAACGAAGGTATGCCCATTCACGCATGTCTCCACGCAGAAGACGCTCTAATTGAGAATCGAACCGGACAGCATCTTACCATGAGGTGACAACACTACTGCAGCACCACCACCACGGACAGCACCGCCACCGCAGATGACATCACTGAAAATAAATTCATTAAATGGTCATAGTTGGCCAAAAACCAGGAAGTAACGCGATGTATAAAATAAGTGAAGGGAAACCTTTTAAATTTGCCCTATTCCCTACTGTAGTGTGATCTCTGAATTGGTATATATAGTTGGGGTGGGGGCACAGCCCCCCACCTTGATTGGTTGTGTTTGTGATGTTAGTCAGCTATGGCCATTCAATTAAGTTTTTTTTTTTTATGATGTTCTTCAATAATTGTTGGTTTCTCTGTCTTCCATTCAGTATTTTGCCATTCAGGCTTTTTATTTTTTGGTAGTTGAACATAGACCCCATAAAAGCCACTACTAAGGAATTATGGGTGACCAAGTTTGCTGATAATTGCAGACTGGTGATGATTATCAAATCTGATTCTGATACTCAAAGTCTGTAGCAAGGGATGGATCAAACACATGCTTACTGTATTAATCATGTGTTTACCCTCAGCTCCAAGCATAGTTTCCTTTGGTAACTGTACATACTACTACTGCTTGCTATATAGATAACATTCCACTCATAGTTATGCGGTTGTCAGGGTATTTATACAGTCATTAGGGTATGTATGTTGATAATAGACTATCCTTTGACCCTCCCTTGTCTCTGTGGTGGTTAAAAAATCCTTCTACCTTGCACAACATATCCTTTGTGGCATCTCTTTAAGTTCCACTGAAGTTATAGTCCTACTTGATTTCTCCCTTATTAGGGCCATCATTGAATATACTGCACCCTTCAGCATTATTCTTACTCAAAGATGTAGTCAGAGTAGGGTAAAGGGGCAGACACTATAGGCATAAGTTCATGGAGGTACAATCAAGAGGTGCTGCCCAACTGATAGTGCAATACTGGTGTTCAAAAATGAAAGCAGATATTGCATCCGTGGTCAGGGCTAAAGCGCTTTAATGCTTCATGTATACTATAAAATATAACAAGCCACTTGCAACAAATGTAGCAAGCAGTATGCTGCATTTTTTCTAAACAGCAATGATCTTTTTACTAGAAGACCTTTTTTGTGGTCCTCAAGTCCCTCTACTTAGTGTCATACAGACTCCTGAGGGGTGATCACTACTTAACCTTCTGTGAGTTATGGATAACCCAGAACTCTTTGAACAGTTTCACCTAAACAGAGCTAAAGGAAAAGCAATCACTCATTCTACAGACCTAAACCTCCACTACAACATCAACAACACCAGATGGCGGGAGAGATACCTAAGCGAATATATACCCTATTTCTGGAATAGGCTGTCCTTAACTTTCAAGCAGTGTACTTTAAAGTCAGTCTAGATGACTGAATGTGTGATCACAAATTATCATCAGGAATATGTGGAGAAAGTTTACATAATGGTGGACATCGTCAATTGCCCACAGTACTGAGCAATGTGGCTGTGCTTCCAAATGGTCTCCTTGGCTGTAAGCTTAGTAAAAACCTATGGACCTAAACATATGAATCTATGGCACCATGTAGAGCAAGAATATAAAGTCTACATCCCTTCTGACCTGAAAAGCAGGTTTTAATTATGTCAGCTTGAAGAAAACTACAGATCTGGGATATTGACTGGAGAACATTTCTTTTCTTTCTTCATTTTTTCAGTTTGTCACATTGGTGACTGAGGATCAAAGAAGAATGACAGATCTTTGTAACTGTGTACAGCTCAGACCCCGAGTAGAAACTACTGAATGGCTCTAATAGAGCTCCTTGACTGAGTAATCAATGGAGAAGGCCAAGAAAGATCTATGGACATGGAATGCCTGGCGATTAGCCTTACAGAAAAGGTTACAAGACAGACCAGTCAGCCTTAAATTACTGATTGTAGGGATCACTGGACATAAATACAAACAGTCTAATTTAAGAAAGGAGGGTTATAGGGGAGGTATCATCAGGTTAATGATGTGTCCAGTATCCAGTACTGCATGTTTAAACTTGTTGGCAATTATACTGAAACAAGCACAGGTGATGTCCCAGAATTACGATGACATGGTTAAGTGAGCAGACAGAATTTTCTGTTGCTCAGTAATTACCAGCATTTTGTTGTCTCCTTGTAAGTATGTATGATGTGGTATACAGAAAGAAAGACAGATATACAGACAGACAAAAAGGTAACTAGTCAGATAAGTTAGCAAACGACTAGACAAACTGATCATTAGATAGATACATTAGTATGTAGACAGAGAGGCACATGAGTAGATTGGTAGATAGATATCCAGACATATGATACAGATAGATATTTTACATTCTATTTCATTTGTAAGGAAGGTTACCATTATAGCTGGCTGCTTGACATTTGTAAAAATGAACATTTCAGATCAAACCCCGGGGGGTTCATTTTGTTTTCCCACTGTTTGTCGAGTTGAACCACCCAAACATGATCCAGCAAACCTTGGTGGTTCAGCTTAGAGTTCAAAAATAGTGAAAACAAATTTCCATAAATGAGACTGGTGCCTTTCCATGCCAAAAACAACAATGACTTCCAAAGTACCCTGTTGGTCAAACGCATCACCAACACTACCCCCCATACACACACATTCCTGTACCCACCTGCATGCCCTCAGTCCTTGCCTACAGTGTTTGCCCACAGACCATTTTCTTTCCCCACCCCATGAGAGTTAGACAGCTGGTCAAAACCAGAATGCCAAATAGTGCATAACATTGAAATGACATCTCAAAGTAGAAACTGGACTTTCCTTGTTTCCTACAAAGTGTAGTGACTTTGGAATTAAATTAAGTTACGGGATGCCAGGGGCAAAGCTCCTTGTATGGGGGGTGGAGCTTTCCTCCCAGCAGAAAAAGTGATTTGGATTTTTAGCTTTGGCAGTCTCATTTCAGTCTGAAGGGTCATTTGCCATTTTTATGACCAGATGTCTTACTTCCAATCCTAATTGATATCCCTGGTGGTCATGTTAAGGGAAACCTTTGGTCCTCCACTGGTAACTAGTCTGTCCTTTGAATAATATTGACAACTATCAGTGCTGGTAGCATAAGTAGAATTCTTCTGATGTCAGCTGTGGTGTTTCAACATAACCTGGCTCTATGGAGTGGTTTCAAATACCCCCTGCACAAGTACAACCTACTCTTGTAATTATTATGTACAAAAAACATCAAAGGGTTTGTTGAAATTGCCATGTTCTGGCAAAAAGTTTAATAAACTCAAATTGGCTTCCTAAAGGGCACATCTGGCCAATTTCAGACATGGCTGAACCATTCTTTGCAACTTCTCTGCAGTCCTTTTTATAATGCCTTTGAAAGTGGCACTGCTAAATGTGTAAAAGGAAATACATGCATTTTGTTTTTCAAAATTAAGAAACGTATGGCTTTCCTATGACTCATCAGGAGAAATTTGTTCTGGTTCTAGCTTGCTGATCAGATTTCCTTCATGTTATTATTGCTTGAGTTTGCTCAAAGGTTTTGCCTTTTATTTTGTATGTGGTATTGCAATGCTGTTTGTGTAGGTCTCCCACCATTTAAGAGGTTTTCTCTTTTCTTCACCGTGGGACAACCAGTGAGTTAGTATATGCATGTTGTAGCACAGTATGGGAGTTATCACCCTGGGATGTATCATAACAATGCAAATCTGAAGTGAAATGTAACAACACTGCCACAAATAGAATGTTGTTGAACATTTGTAGCAAATACTGCAAATAGTGATGCTCCTTTAAAGCAGGTGGATGCATTTTGATTTTAGCTACAGAAGGTTTCCACTGGAATTGTTAGCAAGTCATTTATTCTATCAAAATGGTACATAAAAAGAACAAATATGGTCCTGTTAGAGAAGTTGGCCTCTCAATGCAGGAGTTTATGTCTGGAACTGTTGTACTGGTGAGTGTACTGCAGTAAACGAGAGGACATGTTAGCATAATCTGAAGAAGCCAGGACATTTTCCTGTAAAGAATCCAGACCTTGGACTCTTTTAGAAAATGTGAGAGCGACTATATGAATTTTGTTGGGGACTTTAATAAAACAGGTACTTTATATTTGGGAAATGTCTGCACAAGATTTTCATCTTTTATGAACTGGTCATGGTCTTTGCAGCCATGGTCTTTGCTGCATCATTGTATATCACATTGATGGGTATATTGGGCATACTTGGCACAATTTTCCCACACCAAAAAGGACCTTGAGTTATATCTTTTGATGGCTGGAAGACCATTTGTTGTGCACATTTTTTTTACATATGGGGAAACAGCAATCCTGTGGTATATCCTGTGGGTTATGGAATATGTCTATGTTTGTTCCTGTGCCAAGATAATGACCATGGGGCATCTACTTAGACTATAGTTGTTGCAGCCAAGGAAGTGATAGTAATTGCCAAAACCATGACAAGCACAAAGGATGTTTCACATATTAAGCAACTAACTATGGAGGAAGACCTCAATGTCTAACTCACAGCCTTTGAATGATATGCCCATCAGGAGGAATGGGACTGGAGTGACTAAGTTGGACTCCTCTCAGCCCACTTAACTGGTGAATGTTTCTAGGCCTTCATAGACATGGACATGGGCTGAATATCAAGACCATAATAAAGTAAAATATACGATTGCCTCAACCTCTGAGACAGATGCTCAAATGATTCATAGCTGGACATTTTCTCTCACAAGATGGTATGCTCTATGTTATGGGATTTAAAGCTAATTCTTATGTTATGGTTAGAGCTTGAATTTCAACACACCTAAAGATAGAAATGGTAGACACTGATGCATTTAAGGAGTTTCTACCTGTTACTTTAGGAAAGTGAGTGTTTCAAACTGACTCTAAGGATGCTGACAATTTGCTTGCTCTGGTAGAGAGGCTGTTAAGCAAAGAGCATGTAGCAAAACCTGTGTCAAATTCTGGTAATAAACAGAAAGCATCAGCTGTACACATACTTCATTTTTACATGTGGGAAAGTGGATAATATAATTACATTTTGTGTTAGTAATAATAACAGTGCTCTATCTGTTAAAATTGTAACTAGTGAAAATATACTGATGATGCTGAAATTATGGAATCCAGTATATTGGCTGTGTCTTTTGTTCTATCTTCCAATTTACCACGTAGAATAATAATGGGGAATAATGGGGAAACATTCTTGATGGGGGAAAGAACACAAGGAAGGACTGGGAACTAGAAAAAATGAATACAATACAGATAACAATGGACTCTAAAGAATATTGGTATGAGGTGCCTTTCTTAGGTAGAAAGTTATATACTCAGCTCCACTGACTGTCAACATAAGGAAAGAGACAGTGCCTTGTACCTCATTGCAGGCTGACCTTGAAGAAACTCCAGAATTAGTTAACATAATGGTAAGCTGGGTAAAGTTTTAAAAGGCACAATAAAAAGATGGTACTTTGAACAAAGCAAGGGAAAATAGATCTAGAGCTGTATCCGAAGCTGAACAAAATGTTTCCACTTATTATCCATACTTTATGTTACAAAATAATGTATTGCACTGATTAAGGGAAAAGAGAAAGTAATACATTGGCTATTAGTGTCCAAACTTTTCAGAAACACTAATGATGAGGCTAGTACACGGTCATGTACTAGGACGACCTCTAAGAATGGACAAGACTAAACCACAGATCATAGCAAAGTGTTGGATACCCTAAATGGCAGAAGACAGACCTTCACCCAGGCTTTAAAAATCCTTCAATTCCAGTTCCTATCCATCCATCCATCCATCCATCCACAACCACTTTTTCCGTTTTTTCCATATGAGGTTGGGGTGTCACTTCAATGCTAACAATCATCTAGAACCAATGTTCACACTGAATGACTAGCCCCGACACAGTTGTTCTTACATACCTACAGGCAATACCAATCCACCTACTGCATGTCTTGGAATCACAGAGGTGCTGTTTGAACATATTGCTCTGGATATTGTTGTGCCATTGTTAAAATCCAACAATGGATTTCATTGCATATTGGTTAATTTCAGCTATGCAACTAAGTACCCCATTATGTATCTAGAGCATGCCGTACTACAGATTTGTCAAAAAAAATCATTATGTATCTATAGCATGCTGTACTACAGATTTGTCAAAATACCCCATTATGTATCTATAGCATGCCATACTACAGATTTGTCAAAATACCCCATTATGTATCTATAGCATGCTGTACTACAGATTTGTCAAAATACTCCGTTATGTATCTATAGCATGCCATACTACAGATTTGTCAAAATATCCTATTATGTATCTATAGCATGCCGTACTACAGATTTGTCAAAATACCCCATTATGTATCTATAGCATGCCATACTACAGATCTGACAAAGAGGAATATGCCCTTTAAATTAACAAGGACACTAAAGGTTCTCATGCTTTAAACAGTGGAAGGAATCATTATCTTCAGAGCCTGCTCTACCATCCAAAGATTTCAGTAAATACTACATAATCTATATCAATATATCACAGATAGACATTGAGGTGCTTCTTTCATGGGACTTTTAGAAGTAAGAACACCCTATATACTATTATAAACTAAACAGAGTGAAGACCAGACAATACATTAATGAGAGAAAACATTCAGCAGTCATGTGACTTTACTAGTCACCGAAGTATCATCTCCATTTAAGGTACTTTATAATAGTCAAAAGTCATGTCCCCCACCCTTAATGGTGCTACACAATAAATATGATGGGAATACTAAATGTTATAAGCTGGAACCCCCTTTACAACCATTTTTCACTATAAAACATCAGTTAGGCTCCACCTACTGCAGTGCAACTGGCCTGTCCAGGGCTTCCACGTTATCTAATGGACCTGAAATAGATGGATTCGAGCTGAAGAATGAGTGTAGCTTAATGCAGCCATTCTCGATAAGGGATGTATCAACATGATGTACAGCTAAAGTGAAATGTAACAATACTGCTTCAATTAAAATACTGTTGTTGTTGTACATATGTTGTAAATATTGTAAATAGTGATTCATGTAGATGGATATATTTTTTATGGTAGCTAGAGAGAGTTCCTACAAGAATTGTAGCTAATCAGCCAATTATTCTATCAGAGCAGTGCATCAAAACAAGGTGTATCAAAGCAAGGGCTGTTTGTCTGTTAGTCAGAGAAGTTGGCCACTTGATGCAGAGGGCATTTGTGTCTGGAACAGTGTTTCAGGAGTGTGTAACACGTCAAAGGACAAGTCATTTCGGCATAACCTGAAGAACCCTGGACATCTTCATGTAGGGACACCATTGGAAGAAAGTGTCCTGTTTTGTACTAGAACCCGTAAGAGTGACTATATGCTTATTTGGGAAATTAACAAAACAGATACTTTATATCTCAGAACAGTCTCTGATAGTCTTCTGATTAAATTAACTTAGTATCTATTTCTATATCTATATCTGTATCTATATCTAATCTATATCTGCATCTATATCTATCTGTATACATAGAAAAGGTAGCAGGGTGTTGGGGGTTTCTTTCCTATGTACAAAAACAGTTTTTCAGGCGGTAAGGCAATATGTCCTCTTAATCAAGTGTGACTGAATGACTAGTTAATGAACTAATGTATCTTAGTGCATTATAAGAGATTTTTGTAGGTTATACAAAGACCCATAGCAGGCCTTATACTTGGAGAGAGTAGAAAAGAGAAAAACAGATGTAAGAATGGTGCAATGCTCAAAAATATATTTATTTTATGAAATAAAAAAACAATGCATTTAGGAAACAAACATCTGAAAGAAGCGGGCACATTTTGTCGAAAGAGAGTCACAACATAAAGAAGACTTGGGTCCAGGGTAGTTATAACAGATTGTGTGTAAGTAGCTGATAGGGCCAAGCATCATTAAGGAAGGATGTGTAGATCAGTGTGTATATTGAATCTAGTCAGCCATTGTAGTTAGACAGTATGTGCATATAAGTTACTGAGCACATGCAAGATCAGTGCCATTTTGTGTAGTCAGTCAGTGTGAGTGTAAGCTTGAATGGAGATGCACATGTGAGTGTGTTAGAAGTAACAAGTCAGTCAGTAAGCATATGAAGTATAAGGTAGATGTACAAGTTAAAACAAAAACAGAAAAACTGCACCAAGTTAACACACAAAAAACGAAGTTTATTCAAACCAAAAACCAAAAACTAAAAGGAAAAATAAGGTAAGCGCTTTCACAGCTGCTGTTGCTTCATCAGACACTGCTACGAAATAACAAGCAGCTTAAATAGGTGCATTAAATTAACTGAGAAAGCCAGTCACATGATGCTATGCAAAGACAAATAAAAGGTATAGTGAACTGCAAAAGGAGAAAGAAATACATTACACTAAATAATCACTAAAACCTAAAAATAAAAATAATAAAAGCACAAGCAAGTTAAAAGACAATGTTATAAAAATATATAGCAATAAATACACACACACACATATATATATATATATATATATATATATATATATATATATATACATATATGTAAAAAATACACAGACTAAACACAAACTTGATGTTAATGTTTAAGCCGTCTAGCTTTTAAAAAAGGTTTCAGGGAAGTAGTACCATTAAGACCAAGGTATTTCTCTGCATTAAGTCTAAGGATCCATTTTTGTTCATAGCTCTCTGTAGTATTCTCAATGTCCCCACCTCGTTTACTAGTAGGTATATTTTGAATAACAAAAAACCTAAAGGTATGGGAACTATCAGTATGCATTACATGATTAGCTAAAGCATTAGTTTCCTTACAATTAGTAATATCTCTAATGTGTTCCAATATTCTGTCTTCCAACATCCTATTAGTTTTCCCTATATAATATACAGGGCATTTTTGACAGAAAGCAAAGCATACCACATCTGTAGACCTGCAATCTGAATACTGATGGCTAGAAGTAGAAAATTTTCGAGTTGGGTGTGTATAAGTATTCTTACTAAATATATATTTACAAGCAGTACATCTTCTGCAAGTAAATGTACCAATGGGTGTAGGAAAACTGAAAGTCTCAAAGACTTCCCTATTACATAGATGTTGCTTAAGAGATCTATTGTTCTTAAAGCAAAATAAAGGGACCTCACCAACTTTTTCAATTAGCCCTGGAACTTCTTGTAACAAATGTCAATTTCTCCTAATAACCTGTGTGTACTGATCACTAGAAAACTAAAAAACAACCCTGAAATCATTCTTAGCTGCCAAACTATTATCTAAATTGTGCCTATTAATATTTTCTCTAAGATAGGGTCTACATCTAGTGTCCCTCAATTTCCATGCTTCAGATATTGTTTTATTAATATCAGATAATGAATATCCCCTTTCTAAAAAATCAGACTTAATACTTTCAAGAGCTATTTCTGCTTCTTCATCACTATTGTGGAGATGCAAAGTCCTAAAAACTTGTCCCTTCAGGACATTCCTAGGGATATGCCTTGGATGCATACTAATTTTATGTAAAAATGTATTTCTCCTTGTAGGTTTGTGGTAGACACTACTACTCAATTGATTAAAATCAGACTTCCTGACCGTAACATCAAGAAAATTGATTTCTGTATTTGAGCTATGGTAAGCAAATCTCAGGAATTCAGTTGTGGTATGTAAATAATCAATAAATCTAGGAATATCAGAGCCATGTCCCTTCCACAACATAAAAACATCATCTACAAAGCGAACATATCATAATACTTGGCCAAGGAAGGGATTATCTACGGAAAAAATAGCCTGCTGCTCCCAGCACACCAAAGCTAGGTTGGCATAGCCATTGGCACAAGCAGTGCCCATAGCTATGCCAACTTTCTGTAGAAAAAAATTATCTTGAAAAACAATAACATTATTCTCAAGTATAATTTCCAGTAGGCTGCAAATCAACTGCATTTTATTAGTTGTAAGACATCTATTAACAGTAAGAAACTCTCTGACTCTGTCCACACCCCAAAAGTGGGGATACTTGTAAATAAAGATTCTATGTCCATTGTAACAAAAGTAAACTCTTCATCTCATTCGATAGTAGTCATCCTATGTTGTAGACGTTCCAAAAACATCTTAGTGTCTTGTAATAAAGTATGGCAGCCTTCCAAGAAACCATGCAAATTCCCTTCTACAAAAATAGAAAGGGGTTCAGTGTACCAACCAGTGCCTGTAACAATTGGTCTCATGGGAGGAACAAACATATCTTTATGAACTTTTGGTAGGCTATAAACCCTAGGGACTACTGGTTTATAGACATTAAAATATTTGAACAAGGATTCATTAATCAAGTTAGTTACTAAAAGATCAAAAATTAAAAAGATACTTTCTCAACAATTGCATTCACTATTGTTCTAGAGATACATTGATAAATATGTGTGTTATGTAGCAATTTCTCCATTTGTCTAATATAAAGGTCTGTGTCCAACAAAACTATACCCCCACCCTTATCAGCCTGTTTAATTTCCAAGGATTGTAAGATTTTTAGCTCTTGAAGAGCTCTATATTCATCAATGGAGAAATTACAGAATGAATAATTATTATTAGAAGACATATTCAAGACTATAAAAGCGATCTCACAAATGTCTAAAAAACGTCCGTACTCCTGCAGGTACTGCAGGAACAAAAGTACTCGGTTGCTTATAACGTTCATTCATCTTATTAGACCCCGCTGAGTCCATAGCAAACAACTATTTAAGTGATAAATTCCTGCCCAGTAATCTAAGGTCTTTCAACATCTCTGCCAAGTCAGCTTTTTTGGCAGGGATGAAAGACAGACCCTTATTCAGAAGATTGAGCTGTTTACGTCTTTGCGTCTCCACAATAGTGATGAAGAAGCAGAAATAGCTCTTCTAAGTATTGTCTGATTTTTTAGAAAGGGGATATTCATTATCTGATATTAATAAAACAATATCTGAAGCATGGAAATTGAGGGACACTAGATGTAGACCCTATCTTAGAGAAAATATTAATAGGCACAATTTAGATAATAGTTTGGCAGCTAAGAATGATTTCAGGGTTGTTTTTCAGTTTTCTAGTGATGTTAATCAGTACACACAGGTTATTAGGAGAATTTGGCATTTGTTACAAGAAGTTCCAGGGCTAATTGAAAAAGTTGGTGAGGTCCCTTTATTTTGCTTTAGGAACAATAGATCTCTTAAGCAACATCTATGTAATAGGGAAGTCTCTGAGACTTTCAATTTCCCTACACGCATTGGTACATTTCTTTGCAGAAGATGTACTGCTTGTAAATATATATTTAGTAAGAATACGTATACACACCCAACTCGAAAATTTTCTATTTCTAGCCATCAGTATTCAGATTGCAGGGCTACAGATGTAGTATACTTTGCTTTCTGTCAAAAATGCCCTGTATATTATATAGGGAAAACTAATAGGATGTTGAAAGACAGAATATTGGAACACATTAGAGATATTACTAATTGTAAGGAAACTAATGCTTTAGCTAATCATGTAATGCATACTGATAGTTCCCATACCTTTAGGTTTTTTGTTATTCAAAATATACCTAGTAGTATACGAGGTGGGGACATTGAGAATACTACAGAGAGCTATGAACAAAAATGGATCCTTAGACATAATGCAGAGAAATACCCTGGCCTTAATGGTACTACTTCCCTGAAATCTTTTTTAAAAGCTAGACGGTTTAAACATTAACATTAAGTTTGTGTTAGTCTGTGTATTTTTGTACATATATGTGTGTATATATATATATATATATATATATATATATATATATATATATATATATATATATATATATATATATATATATATATATATATATATATTTATTTATTTATTGTTATATATTTTTATAATATTGTCTTTTAACTTGCTTGTGCTTTTATTATTTTTATTTTTAGGTTTTAGTGATTATTTAGTGTAATGTATTTCTTTCTCCTTTTGCAGTTCACTATACCTTTTATTTGTCTTTGCATAGCATCATGTGACTGGCTTTCTCAGTTAATTGAATGCACCTATTTAAGCTGCTTGTTATTTTGTAGCAGTGTCTGATGAAGTAACAGCAGTTGTGAAAGCGCTTAACCTTTTTTTCCTTTTTGTTTTTGTTTTTTGGTTTGAATAAACATCATTTTTTGTGTGTTAACTTGGTGCAGTTTTTCTGTTTTTACTTTATATATTTTCTGCACCTTGTTTTTACCTCTAGCCATTTTTAATCTTTAGATGTACAAGTTACAGCTCCTGATGTGTTTATGTATAATAAATGACTTGTACTCATACCCAGCCTGTGTCTCATTTGAATACACGAGACATGCGACAGGATGGATATTGGAATGCAACAGGGGCGGCTCGTGGCATAGGGCTGCCGGACTGCAGCCCCCTCAAAAATAAAAAATGAAAGAAAATAAAATGAAAAATAAAAAAAAATATTGTTTTAAAATTCGCGCATGCACATAGACCGAGTCCCGGCTTATCGGTCTATGCGCATGCTCAAGGCAGCCCGGCCGTCCCCATAGGGGGACACAAGGAGCGTCTGTGCACTTTTACAGTGCACAGACCCGCCAGGATTATGCGACGCGTCCGGACTGCAAGAGGAGCAGCAGGGACTCGGGACAGTGCCTTAGGGATCTCGTCGGTCGGAAGGAGCATGTGGATCTCGTGGGTCTTCAGTATTGCGCGGGAAGGATGTATGTACGGACGTTAACTCTGGATGTATTCATTCAGGTAAGGTGCCTTTCAATTTACAATGTTTATTTTTCTTGAGTTTGTGCTTTTTCTTTGTGTATGGTGCTTGTGCTTTACTGGAGTTTGTGTATGGTGCTTGTGCTTTACTGGAGTTTGTGTATGGTGCTTGTGCTTTACTGGAGTTTGTGTGTGAAAATGCCCCAGGTGCTTATGGTGGTGTGGTAGGGAATGCCTCAGGCTTGAACCCTGTACCCTGTATGCAGGTGTTAAAGACTTGAGTTCCCTACCCACCACCATTTGTAAAAAAATTTCAGATTTTTACCTCATATTCGATCTGATCCGTTCCTCATAATATCTGTGGTTTGTAAATGTTGCAATGCTTGATATTTGATGGTGTAGTAGTAGCATTGTTGCCTCACAGCTGCAGGTTCTTGGGTTTGATTCTTGGCTGGGGTTCCTTCTTTGTGGGGTCTGTATCTTCTCCCTGTGTTTGTGTGGGTTTGCTTTTGTGCCCTCCCATGTTACAAAGACATGTCTGCATTATTTCTTCCTGGGCCTCTGCTGAAAATTTGTTTATTTGTTCCAAGTCAGACTGTCCTGATTAAAAATGTTAAATAAAATTGATAGGCATTTGAATTTCAGACTTAAGGGTTTCTGAATGTTTAATTCCTTGCGTATTTGATGGTGCAGTGGTAGTATTGTTGCCTCACAGCTATAGGTTTTCTGGTTTGATTCTTGGTTGGGGTGGCTTCTGTGTGGAGTCTGCATCTCCTCCATGTGTTTGTGTGGATTTGCTCTGGTGCCCTGCCATTTTACAAAGACGTGTCTGCAGTTGTAATCCCTGCTGAAAATTGGTTTTGTTCTGTCCGCAGTAAAATTGACAGGCATTTGAATTTCAGACTTCAGGTTTCTGAATGTTTAATTCCTTGCATAATTGATGGTGCGGTGGTAGTATTGTTGCCTCACAGCTATAGGTTTTCTGGTTTGATTCTTGGTTGGGGTGGCTTCTGTTTGGAGTCTGCATCTCCTGCCTGTGTTTGTGTGGATTTGCTCTGGTGTCCTGCCATTTTACAAAGATGTGTCTGCAGTTTTAATCCCTCGTCTCTGCTGAAAATTGTTTTTGTTCTGTCCGCAGTAAAATTGACAGGCATTTGAATTTCAGACTTCAGGTTTCTGAATGTTTAACTCCTTGTATAATTGATGGTGCAGTGATAGTATTGTTACCTCACAACTATAGGTTTTCTGGTTTGATTCTTGGTTGGGGTGGCTTCTGTCTGCATCTCCTCCCTGTATTTGTGTGGATTTGCTCTGGTGCCCTGCCATTTTACAAAGACGTGTCTGCAGTATTAATCCCTGCATCTCTGCTGAAAATTGTTTTGTTCTGTCCGCAGTAAAATTGACAGGCATTTGAATTTCAGACTTCAGGTTTCTGAATGTTTAATTCCTTGCAGATTTGATGGTGCAGTGGTAGTATTGTTGCCTCACAGCTATAGGTTTTCTGGTTTGATTCTTGGTCGGGGTGGCTTCTGTGTGGAGTCTGCATCTCCTCCATGTGTTTGTGTGGATTTGCTCTGGTGCCCTGCCATTTTACAAAGACGTGTCTGCAGTTGTAATCCCTGCTGAAAATTGGTTTTGTTCTGTCCGCAGTAAAATTGACAGGCATTTGAATTTCAGACTTCAGGTTTCTGAATGTTTAATTCCTTGCATAATTGATGGTGCGGTGGTAGTATTGTTGCCTCACAGCTATAGGTTTTCTGGTTTGATTCTTGGTTGGGGTGGCTTCTGTTTGGAGTCTGCATCTCCTGCCTGTGTTTGTGTGGATTTGCTCTGGTGCCCTGCCATTTTACAAAGATGTGTCTGCAGTTTTAATCCCTGCGTCTCTGCTGAAAATTGTTTTTGTTCTGTCCACAGTAAAATTGACAGGCATTTCAATTTCAGACTTCAGGTTTCTGAATGTTTAATTCCTTGTATAATTGATGGTGAAGTGATAGTATTGTTACCTCACAACTATAGGTTTTCTGGTTTGATTCTTGGTTGGGGTGGCTTCTGTCTGCATCTCCTCCCTGTATTTGTGTGGATTTGCTCTGGTGCCCTGCCATTTTGCAAAGACGTGTCTGCAGTATTAATCCCTGCATCTCTGCTGAAAATTGTTTTTGTTCTGTCCGCAGTAAAATTGACAGGCATTTGAATTTCAGACTTCAGGTTTCTGAATGTTTAATTCCTTGCAGATTTGATGGTGCAGTGGTAGTATTGTTGCCTCACAGCTATAGGTTTTCTGGTTTGATTCTTGGTTGGGGTGGCTTCTGTGTGGAGTCTGCATCTCCTCCATGTGTTTGTGTGGATTTGCTCTGGTGCCCTGCCATTTTACAAAGACGTGTCTGCAGTTTTAATCCCTGCTGAAAATTGGTTTTGTTCTGTCCGCAGTAAAATTGACAGGCATTTGAATTTCAGACTTCAGGTTTCTGAATGTTTAATTCCTTACATAATTGATGGTGCGGTGGTAGTATTGTTGCCTCACAGCTATAGGTTTTCTGGTTTGATTCTTGGTTGGGGTGGCTTCTGTTTGGAGTCTGCATCTCCTGCCTGTGTTTGTGTGGATTTGCTCTGATGCCCTGCCATTTTACAAAGACGTGTCTGCAGTATTAATCCCTGCGTCTCTGCTGAAAATTGTTTTTGTTCTGTCCGCAGTAGAATTGACCGCATTTGAATTTCAAACTTCATGTTCTTCAGAATACATAGTAGCACAACCTTTTTCTAGCAATTTTCTAAGTTTATAAGATGAATATTTTAAATTTGTCCCTATTTTTGGGACTGTATTCCCATTATTGGCTTCGTCCAGGTTTTTGTGCTAAGGTTGACAGCTATGGCAAGAACTGAATTCACTGAATATGGACTGTAGAATTGTGCATATTTACTGATAAAGGTGCACTGTAGAATTGTGCATATTTACTGATAATGGTGGACTGTAGAATTGTGCATATTTACTAATAATGGTGGACTGTGGAATTGTGCATATTTACTAATAATGGTGGACTGTGGAAGTCTGAGTAGACTTTTTTTATGATAAATGTTCTCAACTGGGCAGTTTTGCCATTATGGGTGCATATGTTTTGTTTCATTGCTTACTGGAAAAATGTTCAAAACAAATTTAAAACACCCTCTAACAAGTGTACTGTATTGTACAAGGAATATAATTTTTAGTACAATGAGGAAGGTGTATCAAAGAGCACATGTATGTTTCATATGCAAGGGGCCTATGATTCGAAAACAGCCCAAAATTAATCTTTATCTGCCACTGGCAAAATGTATTTTCTTTGAATGTGGGTTTCAATGCTGTTTCAATGAATGTGAGTTTCAAGGGCAGAGAAGTTTTAATGCTAAGTTTTCATTGTGAGACTGCATTGCTTTGTTTAACAGATTACTTAATGTTTGTGCTGTAAAATACAAAATAAAACTTTCAAATGAAGTCCAATCATTGAAGTAAAGCAGTATGCACATTAGTGTTTATGGTAAATGGAGTGAAATAGCCAAGTAATGGTTAATTGGAATGGCTGCAGAGGCTCCAGTTCAACCATTATTTTGTCAGGGGAAGGGCAGCAAACTCAGACAGGCCCAGCTGAACTATACCTCCCAACTGTCCAGATTTTCAAAGAATGAATAGATTTTTGCTTCTTATTTTTGGTTTGTTGTTCATAAAATTTGTAGTTTTAATTCCTAAATGATTTGCCAGAAGTCACTAAATAATAAGTTTCAGACTTCATAACCTTCATAAAAATGCATGTTAAAGTAAGAGCCGTTCTATCAACTGTCTCAATTTATACAAGAGCAATTTTTAGTACTGTTTATATGTGCCCCAATATATTTGGCCTTGTTCAGATTTACTGCATTAACAGGTTGAGAGGTACATGCAAATAAATTGCTTTATAGAATTAGGCATAGCCAACCTCTCAACTGTCCCCAATTTTTGGCTCAAAATGTTGCTCTTCCCCCTAATAATCCCTCCGCAAAATAGCAATTTTGGAAGAAAACATGGAGGGTTTACAATTAAGAAATAACTGTAATAATCAAAGTTATAGATTACTTGAAATGCATGTAGATTCTTTTATTTTGTCAGCTGCTCAAGGTAGCAGTACTAATATTAAAGTGTCCCTTCTTTGACAGGTAGAAGCTGTATTGTGTGTCTATTTTATATTTTTGCATCACATTTTTGGTCCATTTTTCATAAAATTGTGTTTTTGGCAAATTAGTGACAAATCACTAAAGACTGAAGTTAGAAAATGACAGACATTTGAGTTTCAGATTTTATACCCTTCAGAAAATTCATACTAATGCAAGACCTATTCTATTATCTTTCTAAGTTTATTAGAGCAATATTTAAAAATTGTCCTTCTTGTTGTGCCTTTGTCCCACTTCTGTGTATGGCTTTGTCCAGATTTCTTGCTCTTGAAGTTGAGAGGTATGACAAATGTGTCAGGGCCATCACAGTCAGCCAGAGAGATTTCAAATTGTGACATGCTTGTTGCACCCCACTCCCCCATGTAGTGACTCTGGATGTGTCCAAGCAAGGCAAGGAGTAGTTGTATCTACCTTGGATGGGGAGGACACACTGCATAAGTACTACAGTGGCTTTTCATCTGTCCTTGATTTTGCAGAATGGTCTGGTTTCTGTCATATTTTTGTACTGTTGATTTATGCTTATTACTCAAAGTGCCTGTTGCTCTGTGTTTAAGTAGCAATGCTTTAATGACCATAAGGTAAGCTTGTCTGACATCGTAAGATGCAAGTAAGCTTTAATAAGCATACTGTTAAAGAATTGCCAACATTGAAAGCCTTTCTGTTGTTGCCATGCAGAGAATACTTGACTAGATAATGTATAAGCCTTGGGTATTAAAGGACAGGATTCCATTATTTTAAAAGCTCATTACACTTGTTGGAGACTTCCAGTCATCTCTACAGGCTTTACCCGTAAACTAAACAGAATGCCAATCATGTGTGGTCCATAACCTGTACAGTAATCCTTTAAGCAATGTATCTTGAGCTTGTTTCTTGTTTGCTTTTCATTTTTACTTTTATCATGTTTTCCCATGAAACGTTGTCAGGCAGCAGGTCTTTTTGGATAAGAAACATTTTTACAAGTGGGGGCATCACATAGATTTCTACTTTCAGCATGTTGCTTGGTACTTTAATAAAGCTGAATATATTATAATTAGAACTGCAGTGCAAGGAGAAGTAGTTTGAGTTGAGTGCTTCTGGTTTTTCTTATACTTGATTTTGACTGGCATTCCAGTAATGTATTTAAAAAGTAATTTATTTTTTCATGCCTCACAACCTTTTGTTTCCATCTAGATATTAAGTAAGCTGTCATGCAGCCAATGCATTGAAATATTTTTATTCTTCTACACTTATTTTTGTCTTGATTGGACTTTCATAATGATGGTTTGCCACCCAGGGCAGCGTATTTAATTAAAGTTAGTTTTTTTGTGGTTTTGTGCATAGCTCCTCCCCTTTATGGTTGACCACACCCCTTCCCTTTGACCCCGCCCATTCAGCGTCTCCTGCAGCCCCCCTGTGATTTGAAGTCACCAGCCGCCACTGGAATGCAATGGAAAAGGCATCACCATCAGAAAAACAGAACCTGTTTTGTCTCAGAACAAGTGATTGAAAAGATCTCAACTGGTATGCCATGAGCAGTGCTGCAAATCTTGTCCAATAAAAAATATTAACTGAGGAATTTTATGAGACGTCACAGATTATGGAGGGAGGAATTTACTAGAAACCACATAAAGATATGCTATCACTGTGCAATGTATGTACCCTCAAAAAAGGAGGAAGAAAGGGAAATAATACAAACTTAAATATTCAAAAGAGAATTAAAACTCTATAAGGTGAGCATCATTCAGGAAAACAAAAATAAGTGTAACAGAAAGACAGGAATATTTGAAGACAGAAATAGATTGGCAATGGAGAAATGTTAGAAATTATTTATTTATTTTTTGTGGAAGTGAAACTTCTTTAGGCATGGTAGTGCAAATTTGGAGTGAAACGGAAAAGTGAAACAAAAGTGACACTCCACCTGATGGTGGCGCTGTTCTACTCTTCTAGATGTTTGATAATTGGCTGAGAGGTCTAACCTGTTTTAACTACTGCTGTCCTCCTTAGTCACAAAGATACAGGCAAAAATTTTACTAGTACCCTCTACACACACACACACACACACACACACACACACACACACACACACACACACACACACACACACACACACACACACACACACACACACACACACACACACACACACACACACACACACATGCATACACATACACACACACACTCACACACATGCGCGTGTGCACACGTACACACACTGAGAGCAATCGAGTGATCCCCTGGCAGCAGCAGCATCAGTTGAAAAGTTTCTGTACCTCTCGACCATACCTCTCAAACTCTTACCACAAAAAATCTTGACAGAACCTCATATAACAGGGAAACAAAGGACCTAAATAGGGACAGATTTTAAATATTGCTCCTATAAACTTAGAAAGTTGCTAGAATAACAAAGTTTCGCTTAGCATGCATTTTCTGAAGTAGAGGTGTGCATATGAGAGAGTGAGTGGCAGCAGAAACAGCAATGAGCTTTGCATACCTCAGGACCTGAAAGCTGAAGAAATCTGGATAAAAGCCTAAAATAAAGGGGGAACAAAGGATCAAAAATAGAAACAGATATTAATTATTGCTCTTATAAAATTACAAATTTGCTTAAGAAAATAATTTCTGTTAGCAATGAATTTTATGAAGAAAATAAGTCTGAAATGCAAATGTATGTCATTATTTAGTAACTTCAGTCACCAAAAACTGCCAATGAACCAAACGTTTTAGGAGTAAGGGACCAAAAAAATAAAGTAACTACTTGGTTATTTTTTAAGTGTTATATTTTGGATGTAAAATCCTTACCCCAACACCATTTACATAAACTACAGCAAGCTTGAAACATTAGGTGGGGGAACTTCTTGGAGAGCTGGAATCTGGAAAGAAGTCAAAAAGGTGACCCAAATTGCTCTAACAAGGACATATGCAAGCATGGCCTCAGTGCTCTCTCCATCAGTGGGAGCAATTGGTATTCTCTCACCTCAGACAAGATTGCCTGGAAGCAGGAAGTGAAGGAAGCCCTCACTATGTGTGAAACCACCTTGGGAAGGAGAGCAGAGGATAAGAGAGCCCTCAGGAAGATCCATGCCCATGATACCAGACCAACATCTGCCTACTGCTGTCCAGAGTGTGGAAAGGACTGTCACTCCCAGATTGGATTGCACAGCCATAGAAGACACTGCTCAAATCAACCCAATAGAGGTGTAAACCCATGATCCTTTGGGATCAAAGGATGCCTACTAAATAAAAGGTAAGGAAATGGGTAGGATTTGTAGCTCAGAGAACAAATAAAGAAATGAGTGTGATATGTAGCTCATAGAACAGGTAAGGAAATGGGTAAGATCCTCAGTTCTTCAAAAAGGTAAGTAAATGAGTGGGATCTGCAATGTTACACATATGGAATTAGGTGGAATATGTAATTCATAGAACAGGTAAGAGAGTGGGTAGGAGCAACAGGTAAGATAATTGGTGGGATATGCAGCTCACAGAGCAGGTAAGGACATGGGAGGGATATGTAGGTAAGGCAATAAATGGGAGCTGTAGCTCACAGAACAGGTAAGATATTTGGTGAGATATGTAGCTCACAGAGCAGGTAAGGACATGGGAGGGATATGTAGGTAAGGCAATAAATGGGAGCTGTAGCTCACAGAACAGGTAAGATATCTGGTGAGATATGTAGCTCACAGAACAGGTAAGGACATGGGAGGGATATGTAGGTAAGGCAATAAATGGGAGCTGTAGCTCACAGAACAGGTAAGATATCTGGTGAGATATGTAGCTCACAGAGCAGGTAAGGACATGGGAGGGATATGTAGGTAAGGCAATAAATGGGAGCTGTAGCTCACAGAACAGGTAAGGACATGGGAGGGATATGTAGGTAAGGCAATAAATGGGAGCTGTAGCTCACAGAACAGGTAAGGGAAAGGACAAGATACTCAGTTCTGCTGTCTCTCAGTATTATTCATGAAACTGTGGTGCGCAAGATCAAATTTAAGAGTAGAAATAAAACTCCATAGATGTCAATTTGCCCCAAGTAAAGTTTTTTTATGTCTTGCCATCAGGTATCATAGTAAGACAGAAATGTGTGAAATTCATAGATTTCTGGAGATATGGTTCCTAACAAATGGCAATTTACCTTTACCTGCCTTTACTGGAAGGATAACATTCAGAGCGGGGCATTTTTTTAGAAGTTAAGTCAGACAAAAAATGCACATCATGTAACACTGCACAGTATCTTTAAGTTCATGAATATAGTTCTGTGTTGATATAAGCAGTGTGCCATCCCCATTTAAAATAATCAGAGTTCAGTTGTGTTGTACTTACTATGCCACATAAACCCATTGTTACTGTAAATTCTGAATCACAAGAATCCACTATAACACAACTACTACATGCATCATTCATGCATGCACACACACACACACACACACACACACACACACACACACACACACACACACACACACACACACACACACACACACACACACACACACACACACACACACACACACACACACACACAAACACACATGGACATATATGCACAGCTACATGCACCTACACAGTAGCTTACCCTTTTAATCTCTGGTGCAAATTTTCTCACTGAAAATCAATTATAGAATAAAAAAATGTAATTTGTTGTAGAAAGAAAAAGCTTTTATTGTGTTACCTACCTTTGAGAGGAACATATACGCATGTGGTTGGCCACAAAATTTTAAGAGCTAAATGTTGTTACTCCTGAAATAGTCATAAATATAAACTTAAGTTCTGCAGAACCCACATTGTCGCCCACAGAAAGGCATTGTTAGATATAACAGTTCGCCTTTTCTAAAGCTGTGAAATGGCCTGCATTGTCAATGCTCCAAGCTGCTATGTGGGTAACCTGCAGCCTGTTTTCTATCTGTTGCAAAACAAATGAAATCCTCCCACTTAGCTGTTATCATGAAAAGGTGTGAATCTGCATTATATGTTATACCCATAGCAACATAAGTTGAGAAAAACGTGTGCTGCAGATGATGCGTTCTAGAAAGAAATTCTCTTGAGAAAGTATGGGTTTAACTGCTTTCTGCTACTTCCAGTGTGTGCATATAACTTCACAAACCTACAGTTACAGACATGCACATCTGTGGGATTCATAAAATTGTGTGTGTGTGTGTGTGTGTGTGTGTGTGTGTGTGTGTGTGTGTGTGTGTGTGTGTGTGTGTGTGTGTGTGTGTGTGTGTGTGTGTGTGTGTGTGTGTGTGTGTGTGTGTGTGTGTGTGTGTGTGTGTGTGTGTGTGTGTGTGTGTGTGTGTGTGTGTGTCAATCCCTCATTGGAGATGTGAGACAGTAAACACCTCCTGCTTAATAGCATCACTCTGAGTTATAAGATTTTAGATGCCCTGACTTGCTTGGACATTAACACTTTATTTGTTGTTTTTGTTGTTGTTGTTGTTGTTGTCATTGTGGTTGTTGTTGTAGGACTTGCAGTTAATGTCTACGCACTTCTTTTATGAAGTCATAATATTCAAGAGACTTTAAGAAAAGAACAAAAACAGAGGAAGTGAATATGTGAGAGAAGGAAGGAGGAAGAACAGAAGAAAGGTAAGTGGGCATGAGGGTTGGGAGAGTGTATATTGTAAAACACCTGACAATGACAAGAACAGCAAGAAGGTAGGAAGGGAGGGCAGAAAGGGAAGGGGGTCTAGGTAATGCATTAGTGGATGTGTGGTGGGGAAGTGACACATGTTTACAATGGCTTGGCTGGAAGTTCCAAAAAAGAGAGAGAGAGAGAGAGAGAGAGGTAAACAGAGGGAGGCTTGTGAATGCTTATGCCCAGTAACACCACTGTAACAGAACCATTTACTATTCAGGAGACATTTGATGTCCATTTTGCAGCCTTGATTGGAGGTAAGGTTTCTACTGTTTAGGTGCCATAGGATGAGTCCAGTTCTGTAGCATGCCTTTCACCCTTTAGGATCAAGAAATCTGCACAAAGCCAAAAATAATACGGTGGGGGAGCAAAGGCCCAAAGTCAGCAACAGATTTTAAATATTGCTCCTATAAACTTAAAAAGTTATTAAGTTTTGCATTAACATGCATTTTCTGAAGGATATGAAGACTAAAACTCGAATGTATGGCATTATTTAGTGACTTCAGTTGACAATAATTTGACAGAAAAACACAATTTTATAAAGAGCAGACTAAAGGTATGGAGACAAAAGTCTGGATATTCTGGAAACAAATTGGAACATTTGCAAGGTATGACTGGTAGACACAGTACCAAGGAAGCACCAGTGAAGAAAAGTGGCCTAGTGTGGTACACCTGGTCAGTATCTTAGACAATGATGGGCACTAACTAGAGACCATAGTCTGTGAGATGCTGCTAGCTGTTTATTCTGAAAGTTAGGAAATTCTAGGCCATAAGGTTTGTTTAAAGTTTTGTAATATTAAGAATGGGTTGATATACCAGTAGCAATGCATGCAACCCTGCTATAGGTGAGCTCAAGTTTATATCTCGTGTTTTTGGAAAGGTTAGTTAGAATATGTGAAGGGTCTATATTAAATGAACGAAACGACAAAAGAGCAAATGCTCTTTCATCGACAGATAAATGCCAAAACCACAAAGCAATGAATTTATGGAACAGCGATTTTTTTCACAGGGAAAAAAATCACTGCTAAAAAAAAAAAATGTAAAGACAAACTAAAGAGGTGGGCTTCACCACACCACAACCCCCTGATCTGGGGGGCTGTGACTCCCCCACACCCCCGTACTTAAATATACCAACTCCGAGATCTCACCACAGTGGAGGAAACAGCAAAGTCCTGAGAATGGCCCAGCGATTTTTTTCCCTGGAAAAAAAATCACTATTCCGTAACTTCACTGTTTTGTGGTTTCGGCTTTTATGTGTTGATGAAAGAGTGTTTGCTCTTTTGTTGTTTCCTTCATTTAATATAGACCCTATGTGAATTACATTGGAGGCTGGGCAATAGGAAACTATGAGCTGTAAGTAATCTGATATTGACAACAAAAAAAGCATTGGCCCGTTATGTTATGCCAAGTCTCTGACTAGTTTTTGTAATGACAGACCTGATATAGGGGTCATTCTTCAGTTCATTCTCTAAGATGGCTACAAAACTGTTTGCAAGTTTCACAACTCTACAGCTCAAATAAGGGAACATTTTACAGAGATAATCAGCAATTCTGGATTAGAGATAGAGCTGTGTACCCAAAATAGAATTAAATTTTGTTTTAAGGATGTTTATAGGCTTAAACATATTTAAATGTGTGCTGCATACCTCGCATCCCATTAGCACAAGAAATCTGAACAAAGCCAAAAATAATGGGGGGACAAAGGCCCAAAAATCAGGACAGCTTGTAAACATTGTTCTTTTAAACTTAGAAAGTTGCTAGAATAAATGTCTTTGTGTCACCATGCATTTTCTGAAGGATTTAAATTCTGAATCTCAAATGTCTGTTGCCATTTAGTGAATTCAGTCCTCACTGATTTGACACAAAACCACTGATTTTATGAGGAACAAATTGATAATATGAGGCTAAAATCTGGATATTGTGCTGTGGTAATGGCAGTACAACAGCCTGTGAAAGAGCAGGAACAGAGAAGAGTCGTCAGTGCACTGGGCTTACCTGGCAACATCACAGTGTCATTCACAAACACGCAAAGACGGAAAATCAAAAGGACCAAGTACACAGACCTGTGGAATACCCAGAGAGACTGGTAAGTAGGCAGACGGGTACTGTTTCATCATATAGCCTGGCCTTTAAAGCCATTCCCCTATGAATGGTTGACACATTTCACTGCCTGTTATCTATCTGATTTGGTTGTCTCAAAGTTACTTTTCTCCAGTTACGTTTGCTATTGCAGTTACTCTATTAACCTTTGCAAGGGATTTCTTTTCATTTTTTTTGTTTTTCTCCATGGCTTCATGAGCATTAAGTTAACATATTTAAGTAGACACTATGAGCTTAAAAAGTTCCCAAATGAAAAACATTGTTAAACAGTTGAGGGATGTTATTTAGCAGACTTACTTTTGCTGATTTGGTGTGATTGACCATTTTATGTTTCTGGTAGTTGGGACTTGATCATTCATTTGGTAAACCTTCAAAGAAGATGGCAAACTCGTATAGGTTCACAGGTGTATAATATAGCAATAACCCATGCCTAGGTGTGGGTAATGCTGGATTTACCCATAGTTGATGTGGTTTGGTCACGAGGGTGAAGTCCGAGTGGCCAAACAAAGCCAACCGTGGGTAAATCCAGCATTATCCAATGACATTATTTAAGAAAAAAATAATTACTTTTCTTAAATAATGGCATTGTATAATGCCTCCTGCTGCCCTTCCGCAGCTGTCTGGTATTCTGATGTACTGCACATCAGAACTGTGGGCAAAAGCAACGGAGAAAGCAAGATCTCCATTGCTTTTTACAAACTTTTGCTATGTTAAATGGGTTTAACGGAGAATCTCCGTTGCTTTTTAAAGCTGTCTCGGTATGTTAAACAGAAAGCAAGATCTCTATGTTAAAGGAGTTTAACATAGCGAGACAGCTTAAAAAGCAACGGAGAATCTCTGTTGCTTTTAAAGCTGTGTCGCTATTTTAAACTCATTTAACATAGCGAAACATTGAGAAAGAGTTATAGTAATGGAAACTGACCTTTTTCCATTACTATAACTCTGATTTACAATGTGCAAGCTGACCAATCAGCGTGCACGTTTTTGAATATTAATGGGGGGGGGTTGTATAATAGGCTAATGACCAATGGGACCTTTATAAGTATAGCCATTTATCCCTTAAAAGCAAGAATCAAACCCTGTACCTTGTGTTTGTGCAGTAAACACCTTAACCACTAGGCCAGCCTGCAACATTTAAAAAAGCTCAGTAGACAGTTCAGCAAGTGAGTGTGTGTTTAGGAGTTAAATGTTGACAACTTCAAATGCTTTTGTCAGGTCAAGGAGTAACATACAGGTATTTTGTTGAAATATGGGCACTGAATGGTTCAGCTATGTCTGCAGTAATAAGGTTGTCTTGATCTGCTAGAAGAGATTCTATTCCTCAGCAGATTTTTTGGGGGGTTGTTTTTTCAGTTGCTGCTTTGGCAGGCTGTAAAATATCAATTCTTGCTGTGTAATATCATTGTCTTGTTGCAATTCTTGGTTTCACTAAAGACACTAAATAGGCAGTAGATTTGTTTTTTGTGGCATTACTGCCACAATTTATGTTTGTGAGACACATGTACTTTAATTGCAAGTGAAATTCAGAATAATAACCTGGTTTTCAATTTATGCTCTCTTGTATGGGTTTTATTTTTTCGTTGTCTCACAAGAAAGTATTATCAACATAACCAGCTGCAGCCCACAGGAAAGAGGAAGAGTACAGTCCGACCTAGACTGTTGAGCATACCGTTCAAAGTGCAATGGCTGGGAGGGTGGCTTAATGGCTAAGGCTTTTACTTTACAAGCACAAGGTGCAGGGTTTGAGCCTCACAAGGGGTAATGGGCCAAGCTTAAAAAAAATGGCTCGCAAGGGCAGTTAGCTTAGTACTGAACTATGAACAACCACTTTAATCGCCTGAGGTGTGTAAAGATGTGCTTTTTAGGTCTTTGCTTGATACCACAATGAAATGCATGCAGATGCACTGTAAATGCATCTGTTGCGACCAGCTGCCACACTACTGTCAGGTCATAGCTCTCAACCTGTTAGATCAAGAAATCTGGAAAAGCCATAAATAACGGGGACAAAGGCCCAAAAATAGGGACAATTTTTAAATATTGCTCCTACCAACTTAGAAAGTCAATAGAATAACAGGTTTTGCGTTCGCATGAATTTTCTGAAAGGTATGAAGTCTGAATTTCAAATGTCTGTCATTATTTTCTGACTTCAGTCCTCAATGATTTGCAATGGTCTGCCAGAAAAAACACAATTTTATGCCTAACAGGCCAAAAATATGAGTCACAAATCTGGACATTCTGTGACAATCTGTATAGTTAAGAGGTATGTTCAAGTACAGATACAGGATGCCAGTCAAATGTACTTCTTCTTCCAAGCATTTTGGCTCATCTGATATGTAACATAATTAGCTGTATCATTCTGAATAACTTTGTGGTGAGATGTGAAAACTGGGCTGAGGAGAGATTCCCATCAATGCTGACATCTTCTGTGATACCGCTCATTTTAAAGCTAAATGTAAGCCACTGCAGTGACACTTAAACTGATCCACTTATGGAATTTGGTGGAACACTATGCATGCAACACCATTTCTTTATGTACTTGTACGTACTGTAAGGAAGACAGACACCTCATAAGATGAGCAGTGTGGAGGCTGGACTGGCAGAACCTAAAAGTCTGCATATCCTAACATGTAGCCATATCTCTTTTCTCCCAAGAAAAGATGAAATTCTGACAGTGTGGAACTCTAAAATGCAGTTTGCTACATTTATCCTTCCTTTCTGATATTCGTTATAACTGAAAAATTAAACTTATCAGTTCACTTACTCTGGTAGCAACATTTATCAATAAATAAACACAGAAACTGAAGGTTTAATGGCCTATCTCAAATTTCTGTTTCAGTGAAATTCTTCTGGGCAGATTTCTAAATTCTGAATGAGATGTATGCAGGAAGGTGAAGACTGCTGTTTGTGTACTGTAGGTATGCAGCATGAGATAACGCCAACACCCATAATCCCATGGGTCACACCAAAATCTCGTTCAAGAAGAAGTGCATAAAGGAATGCACTTCCCTTTACATGTGACCTTTTTCAATATTTGTTTTGCATATATGTTTACTGGAACACAGGGTTCCTTTCTGAACTGACCTGGTTCTGTCAGCAGTAACAGGCCATTAACAGTCTTTACAATAAGAGGAAGAAATTGCTGTCTAAGAGTAAGAGGGAGCAAGCCCTAAACTGGAAACACTCCCTCCTCAGCTTAAACAAGTGAATAAGACTTCTTGTGAAGTCCTCCAAAGCAAACTATGGATCCAAATTAGCTTCCTCAACTAAAGACAGCCATAAGGTATTCTTTAGTTAGATACTTTGTATTGCGTTTTACAAGGTACTTCCAGTAATTTAAAAGGTATGTCTCCATGGGATGCAAAGGAGTTGAATTATCTAAAGCACAATGAATACTATTGAGTGTAGATTGGAGTCCCTGGGTGGCAAGATTAGACACTGTAAGGGATTTAAGGTTACAATTAACCTAGTACTGGAAGGCGAACAGTCTGTCATGTTGACAGGGTTTTCAAAAGTGGGTTTAACTAGTCCAGGTCTCCAGATGGAAGCAGAAGAAGATTACAATGAGTTTCTACCACTTAGTACTAGCAAGGTCCCCTACTGTTACACCAGACTAGTGTTTGGGGTGGCTTCTGCCTCAGCTGTCTAACAAAAGACAATGAACTGGGTCCTTCAGGGAGAGGCTGGAGTCCAGGGTTACCTTGATAACAACATTGTCACTGACAGATGAGGAGCATGTAGAAAACATCACAAGCCTTTAAAGCCTTTAAAGGACTAAATAGTGTGGGCTAAGAGTTATGTGGGATAAATGTGAATGTCTGTTGTAAACGCTCCAGGATGGATTACTATTGGGATTTGTGAACTCTTATGGCAAATTCATGCTGCGTCCCCTGTATGAGCTGCTACAAGTTAGTAGTGGACCAAAACAATGTAGTGAACATTAATTTTGTGAGGCCATAAGATTGGTCACATCTGATACAGTCCTAATGTACTGTAATCCATTTCTTTCAGAGATGCTGGCTTGTGACATCTGTCCATTTGGTACTGGAACAGTGATGTCACGTGTTATGGAAGATGGCAGGGAGAAGCCTATAGGATTTTTCTTCACTTTCCTTGTGCACAGCTGAAACAATTATGCAAAAATTGACAGAGAGACATTATGGCTTGTGTGAGGGATCAAAAAGGTTTATCCAGCACCTATTTTCAGACAATTTATGCTTGCTACAGTACACTAGCCACTGGTCTCCATTTTAGCCAGCAAAAGGACATTTCTGCTACAAGAGCTGCCTGAATGTAATGATGGGCATTGCTTATGAGAGGACAGCAATACAAAATTCAGTATAAATGTACTCCATGTTATGCTAATGCCGATGGGTTGACTCATTTACTTTTAGAGACTGTAAGCAATAAATATGAAAAGGAAGCAACAGTGGGTATGATCTCCTTCACTCAAACTGAAAGCCTGCCATTGACAATAAACATATTAAAAGTAGAACCCAGATGGGACAATGGTTTCCCACAAGTGTATGCTGTGACATAAAATAGATGGACAGCCAAGTGCAATTTTTTATTAGATGTGCATTATCTGAAACAAGATAACCTTACCTTAAATACTGTCTATGTAATGTGAGGGAGATTAATGGATTTTCATACCCACTGCATTATGACCATGAAGGTTGGAAGACCTTTATCAAGGTTATCATGGAGAACTGAAAATGAAGGCCCACATCACCTAGCAGTAGGGGTCTTAATGGAGAGATGGGGTCCATATGGAGAGATGATGACATCAGCAAGAAAAGTAAAGTAGTATTGCTGGGAATGAAGTCATCGTCAAGTCTGGTAAGTACCTTCATGAGGTATATCTTGTTTTCACAAGATCTCACCAAGATGACAGTGATATATATATATAGACTGTATTTTGTATAGCTTTTGTCATGGAGAGAGGTGGGTTTACAAACAAAAAAAAACAGCTGGGGCACAAGTCCCAGAATAAAAACGTTTGCCCATTCCTGGTGTGCACACTGGTTCCCAGGACTGGAAAAATGGCAATGTAGAATCCTCAAGACATGGAAACATACTTATAATGGGGCTAGGCTAGCCTGATGGGGAGTATGGCTCCCTCTGTTGTAGAAGGAATTAGTAGTCTGCAAAAACTGACAGGCCCAAAAAGAGCCATAAATATGACAAGGTGGATTATTGAAGATAAGGAAGAAACTATGTATTGTTGCTATTATGCAGGAAGCCCAGAATTTCCAGACAGAAAATACTCAAAAAGATTAAGAGAGGTATTTGTACAAGAAAAACTGTTGAAAGTTTCAAATAAAAATGTATGTTTATTAGTACAATAAATCTAGGAAAAGAATGACATAGACAAAGAAACTTTGGGCTGCCTGGAAAAAAGAAGCAACAGAGAAAGTACGCAAATATAAAGAACAAAACCCAGAGATTTTGGAAAAGTATAATAAAAAAAGTATTGACATGGGAAAGAAAAAGAGATCTGATATGGTGCAATGTTTGTGCAAAGGGGAAAGCCAAACTAATCAATACAAAAAAGCAACTTCAAAGATATTTAAAGAGAAATACAGGCAAAGGAACCCAGATATGGAAAATTTTACAATACAAAAATTAAGAATACAAAAGGGGAATGAAGAACAGAAGGTTAGTAAGGCGGAAGTTAAATTGAAACTGAAGTTTTGGAATATCTGTGAAGTAAAGGACTTAGTGTGGAACTTCTAACAGGTCATGTCACAGCATGAGGGAAATATGAGTCTGCAAATTAAGCAGAAACAGTAGAGTGGGAAATATCTGAAGAAGAAATATGGACAACAGGAAAGAAAAAGATATTTGCTATGGTGCAATATTTATGCAAAGGAGAAAGCAAATCAATATACAAAAGTGTTAGAAAATTTGACCTGGCAGCTTGCAGATGCAGTGTGTCCTCTTTCAGCCTCAGCCACCAGAGTAGCCTTGCCTAGTCTCTCTCTCTGATAGCTGGGGCTCAAGAAAAAGAAAAAGAAAAGGAAGGGAAGACACATACATCTATTATTTGAACCAATCAGAGAACCTTGAATTGGCTACATCCTCAGGAGGTCATGGTGACTGACCAGCTGAACATCTTCCTCCTTGAGGGATTTCCCCTGGGTAGCTACAGATTCCTCTCTTTTTTTGTTTTTAGATCGGGACCAGGTTACACTGTGCTATTGCTAAGGTTTGTGATAGCAGGATTCTAGACACTACTGTGAGGAATAGAGATACCCAGAGATAATGGAACAGACATTAGGAGTAAGTACAGTGTTTTTTCTCTCTCTCTCTCTCTCTCTCTCTTTTTTTTCTCTCTTCAGAGACATGGGAAATGAATGCACTAAAAGGTCCGCGTGACCCACCTAACAGAAAGATGCAAAATATATGCAATTACAGAGAGCAGATAATGTGAGATATTTTGCAACATGGGTTACAAGTATGACTTTTGATGGTAAATTGGATAAAATGTCATTAGTAAAACTTTGAGACAGTTAAACAGGCAAAAAACGACAGTTGGGTGTTCCTCAAGCACATAGGTGGATTGAGTAAAAGGCATTATTTTTAGAAAAAAGGATAATAATGTATGCAAAGGCATTATTTTTTTTTAGACAAAGAGGATAATAATGTAATAGTAGCATGCTAAGGAATTCCATCCAAAAAAAAAATTTTGAAATTTCTACAGGATTTACAGGGTATGTGAGATTGAGTTACTTAAATGGGGAAGAGGTAGAAAGAGTAGTTTAGACAAATTTTAGGTCAGACTGGCACATGATTTGAAACCGGGGCAGAGACTGGACTGCATTAACAGTAGTGTACACGAGATAAATGAAACTGTGATGATGCATATGGTGTAGATTTATTAGAATGTTTAATAACCAGTGGTGCGCCTGTTTCTGAAAAATCAAAAGAATGATGTAGTACAAGCAGCCAAAAAGGGTAAGCAAAAAATATTCAAGGTAAAAAAAAAACAAAAACAGAAATTTATGAGAAAGAAAGAAAAAGGTGAATGCTTCAGTGCGGTAAAGAAGAACATTGGCAAAGGATTGCAGGAGCAAGGCACCTCTTGGAAAAAAAGGATATTCAAAGTTACCGAACATTCTGAGTCACCGATTATTTACAGAAAAAGCAGCAAACGGACAGTTGTACAGGGAAACTTTCCCCATGATATGTAATAACTGATCCAGTCTCCAAAGGCACCCCAAAGAGTAAAAATAGTACTTTCTGCCAAATGCCCCATGAACCTATAGGAAGAGATCTGGATACCTTTGTAGTGCGGGTGGGAGGCTTATATTATTGGTTGTTGCCAGGACAACCAGGACGGTGACCAGGGACCGAGCAGTGACCGATGATAGCGCAAGGCCCCCCTCGAGTGCCTGACCAGCAACATTTATTACATTGTACCCTATCAACAGTGTGGGTAGTTTCGTGTGTTACCTCAGGAGTTTTGGAATTGTACCAAATCAATAAACTACCACACGTTACCTAACCAAAAACAAGAATGTTAGATGGGTAGACTTGGGTGACAAAGTGACAGGATGGCAACAAGAGAGTGAAGACAGCTGAATTCTTGTGATAGAAAGAGAAGAAAAAGCTTTGAGTGAAATACCAAATGTTCTTTGGTCAACAGGAAACAGTAGTTATTACACCAAAATCAGCCTTTAGACCAAGAAAGACAATATCCTTTGAGCAAGGATGCAGAACAGGGAATCAAACCTATTATAATGGCATTACTCAAGGAAGGGATACTGGTGGAATCTTTAGATTCACCATGTAATACTGCCAGACCCTACCTTATTAAATGATTTGATATTTCACCGTGGTAGATATTACATTTCAGGGTAAGTATACATTACACCCGACTACCACAGGGATATGAGATGGCTAGCAACCTGGCAGGTTTTTCTCCACCAGGGGCAACTATGTAGATGACATCTTGCTTGACCCTACCCAGCAACAGTGTAGGGAAGACACAATAGCATTATTGAAATTCTTAGCTGAGCAAGGGCATAAAGTGAATAAACATAAATTGCAACTTTGGAAAAAACAGCTATTTTAGAAGCACCCAGACCAACTACCAAGAAGGAAATGATGTCCTTCTTGGGAAGCTAATTAATTTGTCGAGTTTGGACCGAATTATGCTTTAGAAGGCTGATTTAATATTTAAAACACCAATGGCAGCTTTTGCAGACTAAAAACTGATAGTTTGTAGGGGGATATATGGACGTCAGTACTGGCCGCAACAACATGGTTGTTTCATCCTCTCACGTTGAGAGTACCTCATGCAGTTCGCGATAATTTTACTGCAGGAAAAATAGCATTTTATCCTGCCAGACATCTTTCTTGCATGACCATACTATTGAGTCAACCCCATATGACAGTGGATGGGTCCTGTAGGGTCCACCACAGACGAGTCCCACAGGGAAGAACCTAGTGGGCTATGCAGTAGTGACTGATGACGAAAAATCAGAGAAGCACACCCCTGCAACATAGCCTGTCAGCTCAAAGCAGCAGAATTGATAGCTTTGACACGTGCTTGCACTGAAGAACTACAACCTTCTGAGACTCTAGATTTAGAAATGTTAAAAGCAGAAAAGCAAAAGTGGATAAAACATCTCCAAGAGAAAAAGCCCATATTGCCATCTAATTTAGTTAGTTAACAAAACATTCCAAACATATGGATTTACGAATTATACACAAAAATTTTGTGCAACATGTCATATTTGTAGCAAACATCATGCACAGTTTTCCAACACCACCCTATCCGTTCCATACTATTTGTATGGATTTCATAGAACTGAACAAATGTGAAGGGAAAAAATACTGTTTAGTAATCATAGATATGTTTTCAAAATGGGTAGAAGCTTTTAGTGAAAGAAATCATTCCTAGATTTGGCATACGGAAAGAATTTATAGTGACAATGGGACACTTATCACCCTCAGTCAGCAGGACTGGTGGATACAATGGAATCTTGAAAAACAAGTTGAGAAAATTAATGAGTGAGACTCAAAAGACTTGGATTTGCTGTCTGCCTTTAGCACTGCTGAGCATGAGAACTGTTCCAAATGTAACACAATGGAAGGCCCTCATGCCTGCAGAGCTGGAGGCCGATGGCTCATTAGCTAGTTATATGAAAAGTTATTAACAAATAAGACTGTTTTGCAGTTGAACTCTTTTCAGATAAACAAGAAACAAAGGCTGAAAATCATAAAGAGAAAGAACTGCAGTGAAAATTGCTGAGAGATCATCTTGGGTTCATTTACTTAATAACTATGTTTGTAGTAACCTTTTGTTGTTATGGTTTTCTTGCATATAACTGCAGAAGTGAAATTAATAAAGCGTGATGAAGGACTGACTACAGACTGGCACCCAAACTTTAACACATACCTGGCTATGAAACGAGTTTATGTAGAGACTATGAACGTTTCAAATTGCTGGGTCTGTACTGCAATACCCACAGCATATGGAGGACTTTTGATGTCTGCTGTCCCAAAACCTGTTATTTGACACAGGCACTGTGAGATCACAAGACAAAGTGGCATTACATTTGCCTGTTACTCAGAAAGGAATTGTTTGTTTTGTTAAAAATGATACACTCCAGGTTGGTTGGAGTAACTGTAACATAACTGTGTCTTACAAATGTTATATAAAACCTATAGACCAAGGTACTAGTTGCATGATTCATATTTAAGCTTGATGAAAACAACATTGAGAAATGTGCAAAAATCTCCTGAAATATATAGACAATTCTCTGTTATAGATAAGAAAATGTTTCATTCAGGGTTAACCATCAGTACAAAAGTAGAAAACTGTTATTTTGTTTGTGGGAAAAAGCCTATAAATGGTTACCTGAACATACTGCAGAATTGCCCTTGGTAAAATACGTAATGTAAGAGATGTAGCTCACCGAGCTGAAAATACAGTCAGAAAACCTACTAATCCAGTGGGTAAGATTGCGATTTGGGAATTGAGAAAATTGTCAAAAAGTAATGAGCAATGCACTTTTTTCGCTCTTTTTTTGAACTTGTGACTGATGAGATGAATGCAATGAGAACAGTTGTATTACAGAACCGAATGGCTCTCGACTTCACCCTAGCGGGAGAGAGGTGTGTCTTGCTGGCTTATCAAAAAGAATGCAATGCGTACATTCCAGACAACCAGCATGAAATTAATGATCACCTGGAGGTAATACAGCAGGTGTCAGCAATGGCAGAACCAGGCCCAAACCCCCAGAATCTGTTTGGGGGTGGGGGTCGGTCTTATGAACATTCTGATTGCAATTTGTGTGGTACTGCTCATAATTGGAGCATGTGTCTGCTGCGGATACCTGTGTAAAAAAATTAGTTAAAGACTTAGTTGATGTATCAGTGACTGAAACTATGTACCAAGATATAGAATTGAATTTGTTGATACAAGATGTGTATTTAATCATTCAAACATATAATATTATTGCTTGAAGCAAAAGCTGCAGAGTAATCAGAAATTTGACCTTACTATGATGTAAAAGACCCTGTCACTGACCACACCAGTGTGAGGTGGCAAAACTGAATTTATTTAACAAAAAGCTATTTGAAGAGAAATACAGGCACTGGCACCTGAATATGGAAAATTTGTTAATATAAAAAATAAGGATTCAAAGGAAGAAAGAAAAAAGAGGATTACCAATGGAGAATTTAAAGAAACAGAAAATGAAGCTATAGATTACCTGCAGAGTAAAGGATTTATCGTAGAAAATCCAACTCCAGTAACATCACAGCATAATGGTACAATGAGTTCCCAAATTCCCAAATTAAGAAGAAACATGTGGAATGGGAAGGATCTGATCACTTTCCACATGATGATGCTTTGGAGCCTTCAGTATGAAACCCGAATGAAAGTTCAGCTGGAGTTACACAGGGAAGGAGCAGGAAACAGTAGCAACTCTGATGCAGGCAAAGTTGTGGAGTGATGGCCCAGTGAGTTCCCACATGAAGGAGCAATGGGTGCTGTAGGATACAGCTGAAGAGGATATGTCACAGGAAGAGGGTCTGGAACTTTTTGTAGAATGCCTACAGGAAACCGAGAGTAAAGACTGTGCCCTCAGTTTAGAAGAAAATGATCTAAGGGAAGAGTTGCTTGATTTAATAGAGATGGATAGACATAGCAAGAACAATAACAGAAATAGATTATAGAAGGAAAATAAGACACAAAAATGTAATGTCTAATCAAACAGATGAACACAATAATCAAGTCTAGTAACAGAAATTCATGTGATATAACAGAAGGAAATAGGATATATTATTGTGCAGCTAAACTAATAACTGATAAAATCTTGCTAAAAGAAGTACAGAATAATAAGGGGAAAGGAGGGGCAGAAATAAAATACTATCACAGAAGCATCAAACATAAAAACTATAAGACAATTAAGACAAGAAGTGTCACTGTTAGAAGAATGCATAAGGAGGAATACTTCAACAAAATTACTTAGAAAGACAGATGTGATAAAAGCAACATACAGTATCAGAACAGACCAGGATCTGTCATACACTATTCTAAATTATAAATTAACATTATCAGCACAGGCAGAAAAATATAAAAGATAAATACAAAATAAGCTATTCATTGATGACCCAAGTAAGTTTTATAGAGAACTGAGAAATAAAGCAAAAGGAATAGAAACACCACCAAAAAAGAAGAAATAGGTACATTTGAGGGAAATATTTATGAAGACCTTGGAGAACATTTCAAAGATGCTCAATGAATAGAAAAATTAAAAGAAACAGTAAGGGGTTCAAATGTACAGGATAAGAAATGGGACGAAGTAACAGCCAGAGAAACTGAAACAAAATTAAGAACAGCTCCTAAATGGAAAACCCCAGGCCCAGATGCAGTACCTAACTTCTGGCTAAAATTGTTAACATCTTTACATAAAGATTTAGCGTTAATTAAGAACTATTTATATGTGCATCCTGAACAGATACAAACCTGGTTAAGAATAGGAAAAAATGATGCTCCACATTAAGACTGAACCTGTAAGCCACCCCAAAAACTATAGGCTATCAACTTACCTTCTGGTGATGTATACACTATAAACTAGAATTGATACAGATAGAGTTTATAGTCCTTTAGAAGAAAATTCAGTCATATCACTAGAACAAAAGGGTAATAAAAGAAAGTCATATGGAACAAAGGATTGATTTTTGCTAAATAAAACCATAATAGAGAATTGTAAAAAGGTAAAGAATCTAACACTTTAGTACACTAACTTACAAGAGAGCATGGATCGTGCAATCCCTAACAGAACCAAGATGCTATCCTACAAAAAAAGAAAGCCAATCTGGTGGTCCCCTGCCATAAGCAAACTCTACAACAGAAGAAAGAAACTGTTGCAAAAAAGAGTAAAATCCCATGATTGGAGGAACTCCCTGGTCAGCCTCAGTAAGAAGCTGAGATCTCTCATAAAATCCTCCAAAGCTCGTTACAAAAACAAAATAGCCACTGATTCTAAAGACAACCACAAAGCATTCTATAGCAATGTCAAGAAAATCACAATGGCAACACTCAGATCTGCTCTGAGTTACAGCACAATGGCACTAAATACACAGAACCAACTGATATTGCCAACATCCTGGTAGATAGGTTCAGTGCTAACTTTACCCCCTCTCACCCCTAAAGGGCCCATCTTCTGACAATAATGCTGAAATCCTCATTTCTAAATTTCAGGTTAACTCATGTAAATCCATAAACATCATCTGTATCTACCTTCCCCAGGAAATAACGTTAATACCCTTGAAAATATCCATAACTGGCTCTTTATTAATCGCCCACAAGAAACTATAGTCCTAGTAGACTTTAATATAGACTGGAGCTCCTGTAGTAATGTACACCCTACTACCCATATTAACCTATATGGCTTTTCGCAAAATATTAACTCCCCTACTAGAATTAATAAACTCAATAATAAAGAAATTACCTTAGACTGGATTCTGACTAATACTCCTCACCAAACATACAGAGTAGGAACCCTCCCAGATGACCTAAGTGACCACTCACTAACTTATATTCGCAGGCACAAAACCAACCTAACTTTTCCAAACACTTTCAGGACAATACGCACCAAAAAGTATTTTACCCCTGAACTCTTCCAAACAGAACTTAGACACTGAAATTGGTCTCCACTTAAATCACTCCCACTACACGAAGCTGTGGAATACTTTAATTCCACATTCTTAGCCATCCTTGACTAACACGTCCCAATTTGCTCTGTTAGAAATAAAACTAAGCCTACCCCCTGGATCTCAAACGCTACTAGGCAAAGAATCCTTCATAGAAACAAATCTTGGGCTAAATGGCATAATTCTAAGGATCCTACAGATCACCAAACCTTTAGACAACTTAGAAATCTTGCAAAAAAAGCCATCCTCTTAGACAAAAAAGACTGTTATTTCCAAATACAGCAAACTTACCAAAAAAAAAACACAAACGTTTTGGACTAGCATCAACAAACTACTATACCCAGGACAATCCAGCACATCTAACCCACAAGGCACTAACCCTGAGAATCCCACTTATACTGCTAATGCCTTTAATTCTTTCTTCACCGATGCCATCCAAACTCTTGCTAGTCAACTTTCTCCAGATACCTCAAAACTGCCTACAACGTTGACAAGCCCACCTCCACCTTTTCAGTTACAACCAGTTTCTACTTCCTTTATCTGCTCCCTTATTCAAAAACTAAAACCTACCACCCCCTCAGTTGACCATCTCCCAGCAGAATATCTGCAAAAAGGGGCTAAAGTCATAGCCTATCCCATCTCCATTCTTGTTAACCGAACCATAAGTGAAGGAACCATCCCATCTATCTGGAAAATTTCTCATATCATCCCACTCCATAAAGGTGAGAACTCTTATGACTTTTCTAACTACCATTCTATAGCTCTACTATCTCCCCTAGCAAAAATAATGGAGAAATGCATCCATAAGCAACTACTTAACCACCTACTCCAAAATAACTTACTTGCCAACTGTCAACATGGATTCAGACCTTTCCATAGTACCACCACTGCCCTCCTATCCTTCACAGATTGCATTAACAAAAACCATAACAACAATACTCTTTCCTCTGCAGTCTTTATTGATTTATCTAAAGCTTTTGATATGGTCAATCACCAGCTTCTCATAAATACTGAAATCCCTTTCACTTGAACATCTGGCAATTAATTGGTTTAAATCTTACTTAGACAATAGACAACAGGCTGTATTACGGGACAATAAACTACCTAACCACCTTCCCATTTCCCTTGGTGTTCCTCAGGGCTCCATATGAGGCCCACTCCTATTTTCCATCTTTATCCATGACCTTCACTCTTCTATTCCTCACACCACCTGCATTCAATATGCAGACGACTCTACAATAATCTGTTCAGCCACTTCTCCAACTGAACTACAGTCCCTTACCCAGAATGCATTCAATACTGTAGAACAATGGTTTTTAAAGTGCTGCCTCCTCCTAAACCTCCAAAAAACTAAACTTTTACTGTTCACTCCAACCCGAAAGTCCACCCTAATAAATTTCTCTCTCACATCTAATAATGCACTATCATATCTCCTGAACCTACCACCAAACTTCTAGGAATAACAATAGATAACAACCTTAACTTCGATACTCATATAAACAGCACAGTAAAAACAATAAACAAAAAATTAGGGTCCCTCTGTAGAATCAAACCCTTTCTTACCCCAGTAGCCAGGACTGCTATAGCAACAACTCACTTAATCTCCACTTATCTACACTAACCTTTCTAAGAACAACCTAAATAAACTGGCAATCTCCTACAATAATATTGCCAGAGTTGCAAATGCCTCTCCTTTTAGAACACATCACTGTCTTAATCTAAAGCAACTTGGATGGCTTGAATTTCCAAACCAAGTTCAATTTCACCAGCTTACTATAGCCCATAAAACCCTTTACCAGCCCACCAACACTCCAATACTCACTAGCATCATTACCCCTTACAGCAATCTTAAGAATTTACGCTCCTCAAACAAAATACTTATCAATACTTGCAAAGCTAACAACTCAGCAGGTGACTCCCTCTTCTCTAATGCTGTTGGAAAGCACTGGAATCTTTCACCCACTGAACTCGTATCTCTGTCTTCATTAACTCTTTTTAAACAGAAGCTAAAACTATTCCTCCATACCCACTGGTTATGCCCCTGTACTAACCCTGACTAACTTTCCTCCCTTACACTAATGAATGCTCCTCAACTTTATAGACTTATCCTTAAGAAACCAAAGACTATGTCATGACAATTCAAATATGTATATATATATATATATATATATATATATAGATATTTATATATATATATATATGTGTGTGTATATATATATATATATATATATATATATATATATATATATATATATATATATATATATATATGTGTGTATATATATATATGTATATATATATATATATATATATATATATAGATATTTATATAGTAACATCTCTTGTATATTTACCTGTTGCTATTGAGTTATCCTTATGATTAGTTTTGTACTTTATATTACAAGCAGCTGTTTAACTTTGGACTGTTGCAACTTTTTATATTGTATATTGTATCTGTCTTGGTGCTTATCTCCCCATATTTTTGTACGTCTTGGAGCTTTTCTCCCGGGCCTCTACTGAAAATGGACATGTATCCAGTTAGACTAGCCCAGTTAACAAATGTAAAATAAAATAAAATAAATAATAAATAAATCTCTATACCAGAAGAATGCAAAGTTCCTGTAATCACAGCTGCACAGGTAAAAAACACACTCTCCAAAGCCATGAACACAGCATCCATGGGACCTGACAACATCCCAGGCTGCATTCTGCATGAACTACAGAAAGAACTGGTACCCCACCTAAGTACCATGTTCAATCATAGCCTTACCTCAGGCTTTGTGGACACTGAATGGTGCACAGCGACGGTTATGCCACTACACAAAGGTGGAGCCACCACGGACCTTGGGAATTACCGCCCACATTAGCCTGATGAGCCTGGTCTGCAAGGCCATGGACCGTATCATCATGGAACTTATAAACAATGACATTGGTAATCTCCAAACTCTGAACCCCACCCAGTTTGGGTTTGTAAAAGGCAGATCATGTCTCCTAAACCAGATAGACTTCTTTAAAGCGGTCACCAAAGCCGTAGATGAGGGTAAGGTGGTTCACACAGCCTATCTAGATCTTGCCAAGGCTTTCAACACCATCCCTCACTCTGGAATTGTAGATAAACTCACTAAACTAGATATAAATCCCTATGTCACAAGATGGGTTAACAACTGGCTCACTGACAGAACCCACACTGTGAAAGTAGCAGATTCCAAATCCAACTTCAGACCAGTGACAAGTGGAGTACCACATGGTTCAGTCCTGGGTCCTCTCCTGTTTGATATCTACGTTTCTGAAGTTCAGGCTAACACAGAAGGTCTTTGGCTAATGAAGTCTGCAGATGACTGCAAACCAGGAGCCATAATCGAAATGCCTAACAATGTGGACATCCTACAAAAGGGCCTCACTGAGACAGATGCCTGGTGTCAAAGCCATGGCCTCTAGCTCAATGCCAAAAAGTGCATTGTCATCCCTTTTGGTAAACACTCTGTACCCAATGAATTACCACATAGGCGGTAGTCTACTTAACACAGAAAGTGTGATAAGAGACCTTGGGACACAGGTGAACAGTAGTCTCTCCTTTGATAATCACATCGCCACAGTAGTCAGGAAATCCTTCTACATGACACACCTTATCACAAAAGGTTTCTCATCCAGGAAAAAGAGGTAATTGTTCCCCTCTACTCATCACTCATTAGACCCATTATAGAATACAGCACCCCTTTTGGTATGTACCTCACAAGACATCTACAACAACAGGAAGGGCCACAAAAATACCTCACAAAGAGGATTACCTGCCTCAAACAGATGCCCTACACAGACCGTCTCAAAAAACTCCAGCTTTATTCCGTCTCATATCGCCTACTCAGAGGCAATCTCTGCCTAACATACAAAGCTATGTCAAACCCAGAACTGTTGGACATGCTCCACTTAAAAAAATCCCAGTCCCTCTGAGCTACACGCTAGGGACCTAAACCTTGTCTCCACAATAAACAGAACATGCTGGAGGGATAGATTCCTGTCCCAGAAACTTCCCATACTCTGGAACAGACTACCTATCTATGTCAAACAGAGCTCCTCATTAGCACTCTTCAAAAAAAAAAATCTTGATGATTGGATGGGAGATAGGAAATTCACCTCAGGGATCACTTCTGTGGCTCTGCTCGACTGCTTGTCAGGGCAGCCAGAATGATTTCAAAATCGGTTGATTTTATGGATGAGTGTAATTTTTTACGAAACCTGTTTTTGAATCGTGACTACCCAGATTATTTTATTGATGAATAATATGTGAAGTAACCTCTAAAAGGAATTCTGGACATTTCAAGGCTATTTTGAATAGCTCAGAGGTAGATGAGGGATGGTATCTGAATAATTCAGGTAGTAGATTAGACCTGACCAGTCCAGTCGGTAATAGAAATAATAATAATTTTTGTATTGACTTTTCTCTCACCTTTATTATAACTTTTAGCAGTGATGCCTATCATATTAAGAACATCCTTGAAAGAAATTGGAACCTTATTATAGCAGATGAGAGTGTAAGGAAGAGATTGCCCCTAACACCAACAATTGTTTTTAGGAGGGGTTCGAACTTGAAATATCTCCTAGGAAGTAATATGTCACAAATTTTATGGACAAAGGGTATGTCTAAATGTGAAGCTTGCAATTATTTTAAGTTTATTGACACTGGATTTAAGTATCAGGTTAACAATGTACAACTTTCTTGCCATGGAAGATATAACTGTAACTCCAAAGGATGTGTTTATTTAGCTAAATGTAATTCCTGCCAACGTTTTTATATAGGTAAGACCAACGGGAAACTCAGGGAATGAATATATGAGCATCAGTATGCCATAAGAAATTTAAAACCAGAGAACGCTTTAGCTAAGCATGTTCTTAATAATTCTGGTCATATATTTTCTTTTAGAGTAATTGATCAGATTTCTAATCGTGTAAGAGGAGGCCCTTTTTCCTTATGGCTGGAACAATGTGAGCTATATTGGCAGCTTAAACTAGATGCTTTTAAATACCCTGGGTTACATGATGCATGCTCTATAGCCTGCATTTTAAAGTTAAAGAATTTGAAGAGCTAATTTCATCCACCCTAAGGGCATAAATTAGTATGAACCTGTTTTGAGCATGTACTTTTATACGTATTTTGTATATTTATATTTATATCTGGTTATGTTTTTTAAATGTTTATTTATTTGAGCTGTCTAAGGCTTTTTTAATGATTCCTTTTTTAATTGTTATTTAAGCCTTATTGGATATCATTAATCAGCTGACCATCATGTGCTTTTGAAGAATCCTATTTAAAAGTGTTTTATTAACTTTGTAATTCAGTCTGAAGAAGTGGGAGCATTTGTACCCACAAAAGCGCTTACTGAACTCTATTAAATTGCCTATTTGTACCATTAGCCTTGGCCGTTTTTTTTCAGTTTGAAGTTTATACCTTGTTTGTTGTCATAAATATATTAATAATTTGTGTACATGACTCCCATGGCTTTCTTTTTTGTGTCTTTCATGACGTGTGCATTAACATTGTCTTCTGACATATACTTTAGGCATGTATCTAATTTAATCTAACCATCCCTTCAGTGTCTCTGATGCACATTTAGACTACTCAACATCATCTTTTTGCATTTTAATAATTATGACAAAAAGCTAAGTTTCCTGTTCTAAATCAACAGTATCCACATCCTTTTAAACACTCATCTCTTTTTTGCATCTATTTGCAAACTGATTATTTCAGCCACAGTTTCTGCAAAGCTGAATAAATATCAGACACTTCTTCTACTTGTACTTTTCATCATGCATTTTAAATGAGACTTTAACTTCATCTGTCATACTTTCTGTGTACCCCAGAGCTTTCACATTTTATCTTACATACTTTAATTTCCTATTTCATTTTTGTTTTACTCTGTAATTGTAATTTCACCCCTCTGCATAATTCCAAGCATGATAAAGACTAGGCATGTTTCTCTGAAAATCCTGCCCCTTATTTTATCATTTCTCATACTACAAACTATGCTACCATTTATCAATGAATTATGCAACTATCCAAATTCACAGGCTTTTAATTTGTCACAACACCAAACACATCACCCACAGTAGACAACAAACCAATGTCTCACAAACACAGCCCATTAGGCATAAGAATAAACCAACACAGTCCATAAGGCATAACAATAAACCAAACATACTAGTCATTGGCAAATCAATAGTGAGACACACTGATGTCTCCCTCACCAGGCTTGACAAGGAGAAGGTCATGGGCAGTCATCTGTCAGGTGCCAGAATCTGCCACATCATGCACACACTTAAGTCTCTCCACAACAAGTACAAGTATGACTCTGTCATTGTCCATGTTGATGTGAATGAATTGAAACATGCCTCCCTGGACTATATGAAGACAGACATGATTGAGTTCCCTGAATATGTGTCCCAGGCAGGTATGATTCTAGCCCTAAGCAGCATCCTACCTTCACCAAGAATGATACCACAACATCAACAAAAATAATTCACTTCAACAACTGGCTTAGTTTCTGGTGTCTTTCCAAGGGGATCCAGTATCTGTTTGCCTGGGATGACATGACTGACAGGCCTCAATGCTTTGCCAGAGATGGCCTCCACCTGACAAGGCTCTTACCTCCTCTATTGTGCCTTTTTTAGGCTATGTCCCAAAGACAAATTTTCCAACATAAAAGACTTGTCAAAAAGCAAATTGAAGGTCATGATGCTTAGCGCTAGAAGGCTTAACCTGGAAATGCACTCACTGGGGGCTCTTGTCACACTGGAAGATGCCAATGTCTGTGCAGTCACAGAAACTTGGTTCAGGGCTGTGGAGAGCACCCCTGCCTTACCAGGCTATACCTCATTCCACACTTTCCAACCCCAAAAAGAGGTTGGAAAGACTCAGGGTGGTGGAGTCTCTATCTTCATTAAGGACAGGCACATCTTCAGACTGGTTTGCCAGCATGATGCACTGGAATTACTCTAAGTGCAACTGACAGTTGGCAAGACACCCATCCAAGTTATAGCCAGTTATAGACCCCCACATGACTCAGGACACCCATTCCTCCTACCTGGACCTACTTGACTCCATTAAGGTACTCCCTAACACCCTGATCTTTGGTGACTTCAACTACCCCACCATAGACTGGGTGAACTATTCCTGCACTAATGCACTCACCCAATGATTCCTTCACTTCATTAATTCTAATGCACTAGACCAGCTTGTCTCATCCCCCACAAGGGGAGATAACATTCTGGACTTGGTTCTCACCAACACGGGTGACTGCTGCACCACTCCCATAGTATGTTCTTCCCTGGTGAGATCAAATCATCGGTCTGTCTCATTCAAAGTTTCTATCCCACCCAACCCCCCCACTTCCATAGTATGTTTTTCCATGGTGAGACCAGATCATCAGTCTGTCTCATTCGAAGTTTCTATCCCACCCAAACCCCCAGCCGTAACCAGGCTAAAAAAACTTCTCAAAAGTTGACTACAACCTCCTAAGACAGGGTATCAGTAGCTTCACACTACCACCCCTCTCAAAGGATACAGACAACTATGCTGAACAGTATGCCAATGCAGTATACAAGCACCTGTACAACTACATGGACTCAGCCTTACTCAACAGAACTAAAACCTGCTCCTCAAGGAAACACAAACCTGTCTGGTAGACATCCTCTATCAACAGGATTTACAACAAAAAGAAGAAACTGTTGTCCAAGGGTAAAAAGGAACACATTCCAAATTGGAAAACCTCCTTCCTCAGCCTCAACAAGCAAATTAGATCACTAGTGAAACCCTCCAAAGCCAATTATGAATTGAAACTAGCCTCTGAAACAAAAGGAAACTGCAAAGCCTTCTTCAGCTACATCAGGAACGTCCATGGCAAAGCCCAGGTTTGTTCCAAGCCAGTACTTAATGGCACCACTTACACTGATCCTGTTGACTTAGCTGACCTGCTAGCTGATATATTCAGTGGAAACTTCACCTCCCTATCCTCCCCAAAGGGCCATTTGACTTCCATGATACTTGCCCCACACCTCAAATCTCCATAGATCAAGTGTTAAAAGCCCTATCCAAGGCAAAGAGCACAGCTTCCATGGCACTAGATAGTATCCCAGGCTGTGTTCTGCACCATCTCCAGCAAGAACTAGCTTCGCCATTGAGCATCCTATTCAACCACCACCTAATTACATGCTTCATTCCGGCAGAGTGGAGAATGCTAGGAAACTATCATCCCATTACTTTGACATGTCTGATCTGTAAAGCCATGGAGCATATTATTATTATTATTATTATTATTATTATTATTATTATTATTATTATTATTATTATTATTATTATTATGGATCTCATAAACAAGGACATAGGCAATCTCCAAGCACCTGACCCCACCAATTCAGATTCATCAGGGGCAGATCTTGCCTGTTGAACCTGGTTGACTTCTTTGAGACTGTCACCAAGGCCCTGGATGAGGGAAAGTCAGTACGTACAGCTTATCTTGACTTGGCCAAGGCCTTTGACACAATCCCCCACTTGGGCATCATCAAAAGGCTAACTCAACTTGGCATAAATCCCTGTCTTGTCAGGTGGGTGGCCAACTGACTCATTGATAGGACCCACAAGGTCAAAATAGGTGCCACCACCTCTGACAGCAGACCTGTCACTAGTGGTGTTCCCCAGGGATCTGTCCTGGGACCCCAATGTTTGGCATCTACTTCTCGGAGGTCCAGGTAAAGACAAAGGGCCTGTGGCTGACCAAGTCTGCAGATGACTGTAAGTTGGGTGCTGTCATTGACTCCCCAAATGATGTTAACATACTGCAAGATGGTCTCCCAGCAACAAATGACTGAAGCCAATGTCATGGCCTTAAGGTAAATGCAAAAAATGTATTGTCATACCATTTGGCAAAAACATGGCCCCTACTGATTACCACATCAACCGCATTCTCCTTAGCACACAACCTGTGGTAAGAGACCTGGGTACTCAGGTTGACAACAATCTCACATTTGACCACCATGTAGTGGCAGTGGTCAGAAAAGCCTTTTACTTGGTTCATCTCATAAGTAAAGGGATTACATTCAGGAAAAAAGGAGTTTATTACCTCTCTGTACTCCTCCCTCATTAGGCCTATAATTGAGTATAATGCCCCATTTGGTATGTACCTCTCCAAACACCTGCTCCAACTGGAAAGGCCACAGAAATACTTCATAAAGAGAATCCATGGCCTCCAACATCTGCCCTAAATGGACAAGCTCAAATCACTGTCACTCTACTCGGTATCATACAGATTGCTCAGAGGTGATCTGTGTCTTATCTACAGGGCAATATCAGACTCTGCCTACTAGAGATGCTCTATATCTGTAAGTCTAACTCATCACGCATCACCCACTCGAAAGGCCTAAATTTAATATGCAACATCAACAAAAGCTGCTGGAGAGACAGATTTGTCACTGAGAGGCTGCCCTGTCTCTGGAATAGACTTCTCATACATGTCAAAAAGTGTACCTTGCTGACCCTCTTCAAGCCCAACCTTGATGAGTGGATGGGAAACCACAAACTTGTCCCAGGGGTTCCACCTTTGTTCTTCATTGGCAAGGGTGACAGGTGCTGACTGAGGTTTCTTTTTTGGGATAAACTATTGGCTAGGCTTGTAAGGGCCCCAGCACCATTGGCCTAGTAACCTCCTATGATCGTATGATCCTATTTACCTCTATAAAATAAGTTACATACATATTTACTTCATAGGTTCATAGGTTCATAGGTAGGTACTAGGCTATCGGCCCAAGGGCCTACATAAGCCTAGCCAACATGGTTCCCTGGCTTACGCCACCCAAGAAAGTTATTTTCCTGTGCCACTGTCGAGCAGAGACACAGAAGTGATCCCCGGGGTGTATTTCCTATTTCCCATCCACTCATCAAGATTTTTCTTGAAGAGTGCTAATGAAGAACTTTGCTTGACATAGATGGGTAACTTGTTCCAGAGTATGGGAAGTCTCTGGGACAGGAATCTATCCCTCCAGCATGTCCTGTTTATTGTGGTGACAAGGTGTAGGTCCCTAGAGCATGTAGCTTGGAGGGATTGGGGTTTATTTAGGTGTAGCATGTCCAACAGCTCTGGGTTTGAAATAGCTTTATATGTTAGGCAGAGATCACCTCAGAGTAGGCGATATGCTACGGAGTAAAGCTGGAGTTTTTTGAGGCGGTCAGTGTAGGGCATTTGTTTGAGGCCAGTAATCCTCTTTGTGAGGTACTTCTGTGGCCTTTCCAGCTGCTGCAGATGTCTTGTGAAGTGCATTCCAAAAGGGGCATTGTACTCTATAACGGGTCTAATGAGTGTTGAGTAGAGGGGAACAATGACCTCTTTTTTCCTGGATGAGAACCCTTTTATGATGAGGTGTGCCACATAGAAGGACTTCCTGACTACTGTGGCAATGTGACTATCAAAGGAGAGACTACTGTCCATCTGGGTCCCAAGGTCTCATCACACATTCGGTGTTAAGTAGATTTCTGCCTTTGTGGTAGTTCATGGGTAGAGAGTTTTTACCAAAGGGGATGACACTGCACTTTTTGGCATTGAGCTTGAGGCCATGGCTCTGACACCAGGCATCTTTCTCAACGAGGCCCTTCTGTAGGATGTCCACTTCATTTAGGGACTTGACTATGGCTCCTAGTTTGCAGTCATCTGTGAACTTCATTAGCCAGAGACCTTCTGTATTAGTCTGTATTTCAGAGAAGTAGATACCAAACAGGAGAGGTCCCAGGACGGAACCCTGTGGTACTCCACTTGTCACTGCTTTGAGGTCAGATTTGGAGTCTGTAACTTTTACAGTGTGGGTTCTGTCAGTGAGCCAGTTGGCAACCCATCTTGTGACGTAGGGATTTATATCTAGTTTAGTGAGTTTAGCTATAATGCCAGAATGGGGAATGGTGTTGAAATCCTTGGCGAGGTCAAGATAGGCTGTGTGAACCACCTAACCCTCATCTACGGCTTTGGTGACTGCCTTAAAGAAGTCGATCAGGTTCAGAAGGCATGATCTGCCTTTCACAAACCCGAACTGGGTGGGATCCAGAGTTTGGAGGTTACCAATGCCTTTGTTTATGAGTTCCATGATGATATGTTCCATGGCCTTGCAGACCAGGCTCATCAGGCTAATAGGTCGATAGTTCCCGGGATCAGTGGTGGCTCCCACTTAGTCTTGATTTGTGACAAAGAATAAGTGATAAATAATGTGCAAATTGAATAAGTGATAAATAATTTGCAAATTCTTTTACCTGTCTCATTGTAATTACCAAACTTCTCCTTTACTGCTATGATTTTATCTTTTTTTGCTTCCGCCAGGATCTTGACAAATGATGCCACTACTAGAACTCAACTGTCCCTTTTGTTCTGAAAGTATAGTGTATGTGCATTCCTGTGATAGGCAAGAGTTCGTTGCATCCAAGCCGTAACGACAGTCAACTCTCTGCTCCCTGGAAAGAGTTGGATAGTCGTAAGTGGGACAGCTTGCTTGTCCTAGGGGTGGCCTATCTTTTTCCCCCTCTGTATCTATTCAGAGTGCTGCCATTGCTGTCTGCCAAAGGAAAACATGTCTTCACATGCTGAGTCCCCCTCAACTGCCAGTATGTACTGTAATAGTGGGGGCTCAGTGGGTTCGAACTCTACTGGGTGACATCTAATGCTCCTGGTAACTCTCACCCCTGTGGTGAGCCAGATTCATTTCCCTCTGCCCAGGATGGGTGAGCCAAATGCAACCACTTGCTCCCATCCTCACTAATTAGCTCTTACAGTCACCCAAGCCGATATTCGAACTCAAGTCGTCTGCTGCATAATTGGGTTTTATCCCTCTGTGCTACAGAGCTGCTGCTGTGACTTTACCTTTATTGTCTAATGCCAAAAAATGTTAATTAGGCTCTTCCCCAGCAACATGCAGAAGTGTAACACACACAGTAACTCTTCATATATTTCAGCTATTCTGCTCAAACTGAAAAATAAATTCAATTTATAAATCCATAACATCCAGTTTCTGCTAAGTTGCTGTTCAGTTAGAGAACTTCTAGTTGCTGCAATCGGACAATATTTCCACGAAGAACAAAAATACTCTGAGGTTTTCTAATGTGTTATACAAGTGAAAATTAAATTGTTTAAAGTGTCCAGGAGTTGTCAAAATGAGAAGAAGAGACTACATCACATGTATTTTCCTGTTAGCTATAGCACTCTTAAAGGGATGTTATCGTATACTACAAAATCAACAATGTTTCTAAATCTCTTGATGAATATAGGGTAAATTCCCCAACATTCAGAGAGATTCCATTCCTGCTGTGAAGTGTAATCTTATGTTTATTATCAGATGTGTTTATGTAATGAAGGAATACGACGTCTTCATGTTATCATTTTTGTTTATCTCCATCCTGCTCTTCGTTATTGATGACACTTTCAGGGCTGCTGCCACTGGTACTGTTATGAGGAAGTTTGCTTGGCTGCATACTCAAAACCTTTCTGAGGATATTAAATCTGAAATTCTGAATTCTTCCTTAGAGAGAGATGCAGTTTTTAGACCATCATCTGCAGAGGTCCTTAAGAAGCCTGATGATGAGAGAACAAGCTAATTCAGGAAACTTCAAAGATTTTTCAGCTTTCCTTCTCAAAGTTTATTAAGGGGTTTAATGCTAACTCTATAACTTTTTTATTACAAAAACAAAATACCCAGACACAGCAATCTGCTGTTAAGTAGTCTTTTACAAACCAGTGGCAGGGAGTTTCCAAGAAAAAAAGAAGACTCCCCCAGAATAAATAATGACAGACTGAAAGTTTGCATGATTATCTTCAAATTCCTATCACCCCCGTCCCACCCTGGCAAGCCTTTAATCTTTCCCAAAAATCTGAACCTCCATTTCTTGTTCGCAACAGATAATGTCATTGAAATGTTTTCTGAACTGAAAGTGATTCTTCACAAATACAAATAACAATGGGAATCTCTCCCTGTTTGCAAGGGTTTCCTCCACACCTGCTAGATCACACTTTTGTTTCCCCTCCTGTCATTTTGCATTTGCTGAATTGGGGGATGTAGAAGTGGTCCCTTTTCCACAAGTAGGACAAGGTATTTATTCAACAATCTTTCTGGTGTCAAAGAGAGAGTCTTCATGCAGACCAGTTCTGGGTCTTTCCTTTCTGAATTACTCTGTGATATGGCCCAAGTTCAAAATGCTGTCTCTTTATATCTTGTTACCTCTCTTTCCCATTTTAGATTTTGGTGACCTTCAATTTAAAAGATGGTTGTCACCAGATCCCTTTATCTCCGGCTTTCAGATGTTTCTTAAGGTTTTGTGTGCCTGGCTCACACTTTCAGTTCTCTGTATTACCCCTTGGGAATTACCCGTTGAGCTCTGCTGCTCCAAGGTATTTACAAAGTGTCTGTATCCAATGATACCCCACTGTAGACGGCAGTGTATTCACATTTTCCTTATTTAGACAACTTGCTTATCTTTCCAGAGTCTTTTCCAAAGTGTTAGGAATTTCCCACTTGAGTGAGAGATCTCCTGCACAGACTAGGATTTCAGTAGAATATCCAAAAGTCTTGTTTGACTCCTTCCCTCAGAACTGTTTTTATGGTGTGTCTCATAGAGACCCCAGTTTACAGAGCTTTTCTTCTACAGGAAAAAGTAGATCTTTATTGACATCTATTCCTGAGCTTTTCATTCTGCCTCATCTTCTGATCTCAGCAATCAGTTGGCAAAATTCTGTTTCAGAACTACTTGCAAGAAGGCCTAGAAGACAGATTTTTTCTTTCTTTCTTTTCCTGGTATACAAATGTTCATGTATGCTATTCCACCCTCCTACGCATGTCCATGGTCATTCTGAAGATTCAGAAGGACTCTCCAAAGAGTCATTGTGGTGACTCCCTTCTGTCTCATGCAACAGAGGTTTTCCCTTCTACTGGAAATGACCAAGTGCAGTTACCACAAGCTTTATCACAAACTGGACCTACTCACATAAGATAGGGAGTGTTTGATACACCCCATCTCTAAACAACTACAACTAACTGCTTGGATGATCAAGTCTTAATACATTTTAGGCACCTCTTTTCCTGAGGACTTACAGTAGGCATTATAGGACATAAGAAAATCATAAACCAAAAAGGTTTTCTAGTTGGTGTCATACAAGAACCAGGACCCTTTTTAAGACATTGTTTCTCTTGTTCTACAATATTTGTGTTTGCTAAGCCTTACTCCTCCATCAGGATTCATTTGTCAGCCATTTCAGTATGTCTACCCATGGATCCCCCTCCTTCAATATAATCTCATGTGAAACTGTTTTTGAAAGGGGTGTTTCATACCAAACCAAACCTCCTAGAAAACAGTTGGCTCCACCTTGGAATCTTATTTTTGTCTTGGAAAAACTAACACTTACTCCATTTGAGCCAGCTCATCAGTCTAATATGAGGATCTTGATATGGAAAACAAAAACAGTTTTCCTGATTACTCTGGTTTCTCATGAAGAATATCTGAGTTGCAAGCTCTCATGGTGGGTCAATCTTGTCTCATTTCCTACAAAAATAGGGTTTCCTTAAGAACAAATCCTTCGTTTATACCTAAAGTGGTATCCACGTTTACTTTGAGCCAAGCAAAACATCTTGTCTTTTTTTCAGAAACTATAAATGAGAGGTTGAGGATACTCCACACATTGGATGTTCACAGACAACCTCTGTATTATCTTTACAGACATAAAACATTCAGGATCTCTGACAACTCATTCATTTCTTGTACATGTAAGAAGAAAGGACTACCTGTGTCAAAACAGAGTATTTCCAAATGTCTGCCTAATGCCACTACCTTTTGCTATACCCACCACAACAAGGCAGTTCAAGACAAGACCAAAGCTTGTTCTGTCAGGGTTGGTGTCAAGACATATTTTAGAAGCAGCAACCTTGTCCTCTGTATGTAACTTTATGAAGCACTAGAAGATAGATTCCTTCTCCAGGTGTAGGACATGGTTTGCTAAGACTATTATCCTGGGTCTCCTGGACTGTCATCCTTCCTCTGCCCACTCTGTTTTAGTTATGGCGGTCTACCCATACAGCTAAGGATGATGTTGCAGTGATCAATATGCCAAATATCAAATGTTTTTATACAATAACAAAAACCCTGGTGTGATAAATACATAACCAAGTACTAGAAAATGTAGCAACAACATGACTCTGTCCTATCCCACTAGACATACAGCATTACGAAGCTGTTTTCCTAACCAGGACAATCCTACTTCACTGCTCATTGTCCTCACCTCCTCCTGTTACTTACACACATTGTTTTGTGCCCTCCTCTTCTTCCATGGTGGTACTTTCTTTCAGCTGTGTCATATACTCCATCAGTCCGTGAAACTGACAAAGAGCTACAACATTGTCTGAGCAGCACAGCGTTTCCCACATTTGTTACCAGAGTCCTATGTCTGTATATCTAAACAGGTTTGTGTATAACTAACTAGGTTACCCAGCTGGACTGTTGCTCATTTGCAGGCACTAGGTTTAACTATAATGTTTTGTTCATGAAAATTGACACACACAGATAAAAGCATGAGGCAGTTCACATGGATATGTTAGATATAGAATAAAATGTGTCACTGATAGGTAAAACAAGGTATGATAAAAATATAAAATATGCTATCAGCTGTGCATATATGTGCATAGTGTACCATGTAAAACAACAAATGGTCAACAGTTAGTAATTCCTAGATTAGAGTCAAAGAGGATTTATTACTTGTATATTTATTTAATGTACACTGTACAAGTAGAGGCTACAAGATAAAATAACTACACATCTGGTATTATAGAAGTGCACAAAGCTGAAGTACATTTATGATCAACTTTGAATAATAAAGTAATTATATGTCATTGTTACAAACATTAACTTGGGAAGTGTATGGATCACTTGTTAGCAGTTAACTGGATAGTATATCTGTATTGCCTACATGTGACTCTTTTTACAGCAACATTCATTCATTCTGTCATTCGTTCATTTATCCAATTAATCCAGGGTCACAGAAAAGCTGGAACAAATCCTGGTACTCAGTGTTTAGAAAAGGCACCACCCCATTACAGGATACCTGGATATCTCTGCACACTCATCTACACATAGAATGCACCCTTAAAGGCAATATGGGGAACAACTCATTCACTTTCAACATGTTGCTGAGATATTTGTGTAAACTACAGCAGCTGGCAAAACCCCACCTGTACGAAGGAAGAATGTGCCTCTCAAGAACTGAAGTGTAGTAGATCTAGTAGTGATAATTGTTGCAAACTAGATCAGCAATGGGTTTGGCATGATGGTTAAGGTCTTCATCTTGCAGACATAAGGTTCAGTGTTTGATTGTGACTTCAGGTTATTGGCAAGGCTTAAAATAGTCATTTATTGTAATTAACCTACTAACCACACTGAAGATTTTAACAGCGATGGATTAAATGTATATTGTAAGAATATTTTTCCTGAATTTGGATTTTTTCTTGGTAGATCTGAGATCTTGTTCCAGATATTTGTATTATAGTTGCAGAGCAAAGAATCCTAATTACATGTATGCATTCTTATTGACAGTACTACATGACTTTCTGTAGATTTAGTTAATTTTTGTCAGTAAGTACCACTGAAGGATACTGAAGCATCCAGAAGCTTTATCGACAGCTGTTTGCATGAGAAATTTGTCAGGAGCAATGACAGCTTGCTGGAAAATGGTATCCATCACAGTTAATCTATAATGTTGCAGTCATTAAACCTTATGGCTGAAGATAAATCAAGTCTAGCAGCACTGTTATATACAGTCTCTAGTTTTTAGATTCCCAAATAACAGAGCAGTACAGATTGTACAAATATGAAGAGTTTAAAAACAGTAAGGCATCAGTTGCCTTAATTCTTGTAACAAGCACTAAACGGTCCTCTATTCTCTAAAGACAGTCAAAACTTTGGTTGCATTTCTTAGCAGATTTAATAACATGCATGTCTATGAATAAAGAATTAGCTATCATCACACTTTGATACTTAATACTGTTAATGCACTGTATACTTTCCTTGTTGTTGAATGTTCATAGACTCATGTGTATTTATTAGGCTAATGTCCACTAGGGCCTTTATAAGCCTAGCCAATCATCTCAACTGAATCCTGCAATTGTATGTGTTATTTTAAGGAGTATATGTAACCTAGGGCAAGATTTACAGTCTGCCTCTGTCCACTAGACACATAGGTGCTAGACCCAGGGTATATTTATTATTTATTATCTGCTGGTCAAGGTTTCTCTTGAATAGGGTTAGGGAAGAGTTCTGCATCACATGGATGGAATGCCTGTTCCAGAAAACTGTCTATCCAATGTCATATTTATGTCACAAGCGAGTTTAAATACCTAGGTTGAGTAATCCTGATGCTATTCATTTTGCAGATATGCAAAAGGTCCATCAGAGTGGAATCTAGGACTGCCTTGTATGCCAGGCATAGAGCTGCTCTCAACAGTTTGAAGGAAAAAGAGTAAAGAAATAGGGCTTTGATGTAATCTGTATATGACGTGCTGTTTACTCTCTGTATTCTTTTTGATTGGAACCTCTGAGGACATTACAGTTTTAGCATGTGCCTGAAGGGGGCGTTGCACTCAATGATTGGCCTGATGACACTGAATCCAATGAAACAATGATTTCCTTGGACCTAGATGCCATGACCTTGCTTATACTTTGAGCAACACAGAATGATTTCCTTACTACCTCAGACAGATTTTGGTCTAAAGCCAGGTTACTATTTATGTACATACCCAAATCTCTGACTATTGATTCTACTCTTCGGGGTGTGTTATTTATGTAGTAATTTCCTAGTGTGTCTGACTTCCCAAAAGGTACTATTATACATTTCATGGTAGTTGATTTTAAGCTGTGGCTTTGGCACCAGTAGTTTTTCTGTGTTAGTCCTTCCTGTAGGATGTTAGCGAATTGGGATTCTATGACTGCTCCTAGTTTGCAATCATTTACAAACTTGGTCAACCAGTGATCCTTGACATTGGCCTTAACTTCTAGGAAATAAATAAATAAAATGGAGCATACCCAGCACAGAGCTATGAGGGACTTCACAAGTGACCAGCCTCTTTGTGTAGGTGGTCTCCCCTATCTAAACTTCTTGGGTCCTATCTGAGAGCCTGTTGGCTATCCAGTAAGGTTTATGGGGGTTTGTGCCTATATCCATGAGTTGTTTATAATGCCTGAGTGAAGTACTGCATGAAATGCCTTAGCCAGGCCAAGGTAGGTAGTATTCATCATTCTGTGCTTTCCATTGCTTTGGTGACCTTCTCAAAAGAAGCCTACCAGGTTGAGTAGCCATGATCTTCCCTTGGTGAAATCAAACTGGGTTGAATCCAGTGTCAGAAGGTTTTCTATGTCCTTATTAATCATTTCCATGATATTTTTTTCCTTGGCTTTGCATCTGACACTAGTTAGACTAAAGTGTCTATGATTCCCAGGGTCCATTGATGGTTCACCCTTGTGCAGAGGGATGACCTTTGCAGTTCTCCATTTATGTGGCGTAAAGCCTGTCTGGTGGTTATGGTTAAACAGTGACTCAAACAGACACAATAGGATATGTTTCGAGCTATTTAATGAGGCATTTTGAGATATTATTGGGGCCCATAGATGGTGTGCTTTTGACAATAGACAGTGCATCTATGACCTATTCCCTAGTGATACTTGTGGGGGTTGGGTTGTTTGATATTATTTCATGGGAGGGCGGGGAAAAGAAAGTGATAAAATTGTAGCTCGGTTTGTCAGCCATCAGATTTGCTATATCTTCCGGCTCTGTGTAGGTGGCTCCATTTACAATCAGCTCTGCACACTGCTGTATGCTGCCTTTGAGGTTTTGGACACTGTTAAGGAAAGCTTTGTGGTTGATGCTCACCTGGGAGTCTATCTTTACCTCGTATTTGGTTTTCGTTGACTTAATTTTCCCTTTTGGTTGTTTGCTTAGATTAATGTGAGTGTTTTTATCATGCTATGCACAGCACATCCTAATCTACGCTATGCTTTTTTTCTTCGGTAGTATATCCTGTTTATATTTGTGTTCCACCGGTGGTTTATTTTTTGATTTACATTTGGTAGGCAAAATCAGCACCTGTTTCCCCTGTTCAGGAGGGACACAGGTGGGATCCCAGGGGTGTATTTTCTGTTTCCCATCCAGTTGTCCAGGTTCCTCTTAAAGAGGGCTAGAGAGGTACTCTGCTTGACATGGAAAGGGAGTCTATTCCACAGATGGGGGAGTCTTTGGGACACAAATCTATTCCCCCAACAAGTTCTGCTAATGTTACAGACAAGGTTGAAACCTTCTATGCAGGTTGCACGAGTGGATTTTGACTTATAGATATGCAGCAACTCCATCAAGGCTGGGTCTGAGATGGCCTTGTATGACAGACAAAGGGTCACCTCTGAGCAGTCTGTATGAGACTGCATAGAGGGAGAGGGCTTTTAGCCTATCTGTATAGGCTAGGTGTTTGAGACCCTGAATTTTCCTGGTCAGGAACCTCTGTGGTCTCTCAAGCTGCTGCATGTGCTTGGCAAGGTACATGCTGAAGGGGGATTGTACTCGATAATGGGTCTGATAAGGAAGGAGTACAGGGATGTTATGACCTCCTTGTTCCTGGATTACATACCCTTATTGATGAGGTGGGCCATGTAGAAAGCCTTCCGTACAATGGAGACAACGTGGTGGTCAAAAGTAAGGTTGCTATCAATCTTGGTGCCCAAGTCCCTCACGACTGATTGCATGTTTAGTATGTTGTTATTAATGTGATAATTAGTGGGGATGCCATTTTCCCAAAGGGGATAATGAGGCATTTCTTGGCATTTAGTTTGAGGCCATGCATCTGGCACCAGTCATTAGTTTGGGTTAGGCCCTCTTGGAGGATGTTCACATCACTAGGGGAATTTAAGACAGCGCCCAGCTTGCAATCATCTGCAAACCTGGTTGGCCACAGACCACTGGTTTTGTCTTGCATCTCAGAAAAGTATATCTCAAACAGTAGAGGCCCAAAGACCGATCCTTGGGTTACACCACTCATTACGGGTCTACTACTAGAGGTGGCTTCCTCTATTTTGACTCATTTGGTTCTATCAGTGAGCCAGTTAGCTACCTATCTAGTAACATATGGGTTGATGCTTAGCTGGGAGAGTTTATCTACTATGCTTGAGTGGGGAATAGTGTCAAATGCTTTGGCTAGGTCAAGGTAGGCGGTGTGCACCATCTTCCCCTCATCCATGGCTTTGGTGACTGTTTCAAAGAAGTTGACCAAGTTTAACAGGTTTGACCTCCCTTTAACAAAACCAAACTATGTGGGGTCTGGCTTTTGGAGGTTGCCAATGTCCTTGTTTATAAGGTCCATGATAATGCGTTCCATGGCCTTGCAGATCAGGCTAGTTAGGCTTATGGGCCTATAATTGCCTGGGTCAGTGGAAAATACACATTTGTGTAGAGGGATGACAGTGGCTGTCCTCCATTTGGCTGGGATGAAGCCAGTGCTCAGGATAAATAGGGCACCTAATGGAGCTGAGAACTCATGCCTGAGTTCATGTTGGATACAGCCAGGGATGTTATTGGGTCCTGTATTTTTTGCCTTTGAGAGGGCATTGAAGACCTGCTCCTTGGAATGAGGGGAGGGGGCAGGTGCTGGGGATGTCCTGGTTTACTGATGGGGGTAGCAAAAAAGGCAGACTTTGCAACAGTAGGTCAATCCGTATTTATTAACTACAATATAGTAACAACAAAGCTTCCGGATAAAAAAGTCCTTCATCAGTGTTTAAAATTCATAAAAAACCCACATATAAATAGTAGTTCATACTAATCACAAGACACAGCCTAACCAATCCACATGCAAGATTAGTTAGTAACATCAATATCAAGTCATTCAGTTAAAATAGATTCAACATTTCTTAAATACACCTTTTAAAACATATAAAAATAATTTATAAAATAATTGTTTCTGTCTAAGCACAGGCTTAATGCTAACCATTCTGTTAATTCCAGGTAAATAATCAGCTTGTATGCATACAATCCAGTCATATTCCCATTAGTTCAAGCATATTATTGATATCCCCACCTCTAAGGTCCCTATGGACATTCTCAATTACCCTAAATTTAAAGCTATAGCCAACACCTTTATCAGATATATGTTTAGCTAATGCATTACTTAAAATACCTCTATGAATTTCAGATTTGTGCTCAATTATACTTTCCTTAAGTTTCCTTACTGACTTACCTATATAGAAAGCAGTACATGCCGTGCAGGTAGCTAAATAAATAATATAAGAACTATTACAAGTGAATGTGAATAACTTGACAGTGATGTTACTAATTAATCTTGTGTGTGGATTGGTCAGGCTGTGTCTTGTGATTAGTGTGAACTGCTATTTATGTGTTTTTTTGATTAATTTTAAACACCGATGAAGGATTTTTTATCGAAAATCTTTGTTGTTACTATATTGTGTTTAATAAATATGGATTGACCTGGCATTGCAAGGTCTGCCTTTTTTGCTACATTGACTGTTTTGGGTTTGTGACTTTGCTTTATCATGGATAGTATCCTGTGATGTTCTTTGTTTACTGATGGGAGGGACAGGAGGGTGAAGTTTTCAATGAACTCGTCTGCCAGCAGGTTGACTATATCTATGGCATTTGTATATGTGGTGTTATTGACCACCACTTCAGAGCAGATTTGAGATTGTGGACATATGTGAAGAAGGCCTTGTGATTGTCCTTAGTGGATGTGGCCAATTTGGACTCGAAGTTAGCCTTAGAGGATTTCACCAGTGAGCGTATTTGCTTGTTCAGACAAAGGAGAGATTACTTCCAACTTGGCACCTGCTCCTTCTTGGTCCTGGACAGCAATTTTTCCCATTATTATAGAGTTTGTCTATTGCTGCTGTCCACCAGATAGGTTTACTCTTCCTTGAGGAAGATGATTTGGTCCTGTCAGGTATTGCTGAGTCCATGCATCTATGTAGGGGCTCATATAGTTTTTTGGTGTAGGCTTGGACATTAGTGCCAGTTCCAACTGAAGGGACGGTGGCTGTGTAGCTGCTTATACCTGCTCTGAGGAGTCTCCTTTCAGAAGACCTTTCAGTGTTGAACCAACTTCACAAGGGTGTGTGAGGATTGGCATAGTGGTTGAAGTTTTAACCTCTCAGATGCAAGATGCAGGGTTTGATTCTGACCTCTGTATTTTGACTAAGCTTACAATAAGCTGCAGACTGATAGCCTAATATTTAGGTGCTGTGTGACTTGTTGTTCTCTGCCTGACTATTGCTGATCTCTGCATTTGATTTTGGATTGGAGTTATTCATTTAAAGTTTGGTTATTTAAATTTTTTTCTTTACTCTTATATAGCATTTTGCTTTGTTTTAAGTTTACTTTTTGTTCTTTTTGGAGTTTTAAAAGGTCTTGGCTCAAGTCAGTTAGAAAAAAAATATTTTTCAGACATTGAGTAACATCCAGCTAATTAGTGGGATAAATTGAGAAACAGCATTGTTCATTTAACTACAAATACTTAATGGCATCTTTATTTAGCTGTAGTGCTCTGTGACTTTCTGTTCTCTGCCCGACTATCGCTGATCTCTGCATTTGATTTTTGCCCACCCACCCTACTCCTGTAATGCTTTTAAACTTGCTGGCTCTTGAGATGCCCATCACCTACTATGAATCTGACTTTGGACACCCTCCCAGTCTCATCTCATCAGCTCATTCTACTGAGCAATGAGAGATCAACTGAGAACCCCCACCCACCTTAGCCTCTTAAACTTAAATTATTGTCTGTTTTCTACCTTCCCACTTACTGTACTACAAAAAAACTGCACTTTATTCAGCTGCTTTTACTATATTTGTGATTCTTCCTACTTTATTTAACTTATTACTGCACATTCTTAAACTGTTAGTTGCATTTCTTCTGCTTCATTTATTACCTAGGCCTCGTTCTGATTTAGACACTTGGGCTACAGTCTAGTTATCTTATGTTAGGAAAGTTTGTGGTCTACACTCTTGTGGCTTAGTATATCTGCTGTTCTATAAATGTCTTAGTTCTGGTTTAAGTGCTTGGGCTCCAAACTAGTTATTTTACATTAAGAAGGTTTGTAGTCTGCACTCTTGTGGGTGGAGAGTTTTACATCAAAGGTATTTATTACACAAAGATAGAGTGCCCTAGTTTTTACATGGATAAAACAGAGTCAGAGTTGAAAGAAAGAATCTATTAGCACATTTATGATATTAACAAGAAAAACAAAGTCAATGCTTTGTACAAACACATTAAGGTTAACAATAGTCATTGTTTTAAATTTTTCATTGTGGATAGCATAAAACTTGATATTTGTAGGAGGGGTTCCTGGAAGGATTTGCTAGAGACCAAGGAACTTAAATGGCAGTTAAAAATGGACTCAGCAGTTAATTCTGGACTCAGTGAAATTATATCTATTGGCTGTGTGTTAAAGATTAAACACGAAAATGTAATATACTTTTAGACCTTTAAGGGACATTTTTATGAATGAGTAATGTATTGTTTACATATAAGTAGAACGGTTTTACATTTGAGGTATATGTGTCTTTAAGGATTGATTTAGTGTGATGAAGTTTTACTCAAGGACCAGAATTTGTTAATTAATTCATCAATGAGCTACCGGTACAAATTCTATAAGATTAGAAGGTGTTTTAAACCATTCTGATGAAGTCCCACATTACCAAGGATGACAGCGCTTAATATGTGTCATGATTTAATACATGGACAGTGCGGTTTTTTAACTAAAACTTTGTTGTGTTTGTATTTTAGACTTACAGGTCTCTAAACATCCTGTGTAAATAAACTTGTGGTAGTGTGCTCCTGGCAGTTTGGTTCTTTCTTCTTTGGACTGGTTCAGTGGCTTTGTTTCATTCCTTGCAGGAGGAGAGGGTAGCCTCATCCCTTCTGAGCTGGGAATTGCTGGTGAAGGCTTATTGTGCTTGTTATTCTAAGTGTCTTTGTTCTGGTTTAAGCACTTTGGCTCCAAACCAGTTATTTTACATTCGGAAGGTTTGTGGTCTACACTCTTGCAGCAAGAGAGGATAGCCCCTACCCTTCTAAGGTGGGAATTGCTGGAGAAGGCTTATTATGCCTTTATTTCATTGGCTTGACAGCTAGCTTGTTTAAAAATTGAAAACTCTTTGCCTGAGACATTTGGTGATGTTTGGAGTCCACACTACTTGAGAAGAGCATTGCTGGTTTCTGCTAAACTTTACGAAAGCTAAGACTTACATTACCATATCCACTGTTTCATTATTTGTTCCTTGCATTGTTTTTTTTTCACAGCTACATTATTTGAGTGTTTCTGTTTAGAATATCTACACTTTTGACCTTTTTTACAGTCTTTAGTTAGAACTGCCTTGGTTTCACTTTAATGAGAGTAGAGGGGATCTGAGTCATTTTCTGGCCCAGGATTGTATAAGGGAAAGATAAGTATGCTGGTTTTGACTGGCCACAGGCATTGTTTGTGTTTTTTTATTGAATGTCTTCTGCTGTTTAGGTGCCGCAGTTGCACAACGCTTGGCTCATAACCTATGAGTAAGCAAAGACTTACCTTACCGTCTCCCCTGTTTTGGCACTTGTTTTTTGTATTGTTTTTATTACAGCTGTATTAATTGAGTGTTTCTGTGTTGAAAATCTGTACTTTTGACTTTTTTATGGTATTTATTTAGAACTGCTGCTTTCTGCACAGTGGTGCCTAGCAGTGATCTGTATAGTTGCTGGTATCTTGCAGGGTAATTTCCCATTATCATTTGTGTAGACGCTGATCTCTCACAGTGTGAGTTTCCCTTAAAATACCTTTACTGTCTAGAGAGATTTTTTGTAATGACTAGAGTATCTAGTTTGTGCATAGCTGAGCATTGCTGATCAAGTTCGTTGTCTTACTGACCTATTCAATATTTAAGTTTCCCTCACACCTGCCTAGTAGATCAGTAATCATATATATGCACTTCCCGACTTTCTCTGTGGCCAGTCTGGTTAAAATGAGTATTCTGAAACATGACAGCAATTACCTCATGTACACTAACAACCCATGTACTTTTAATAAAACAGTTAATGTATGTGAGAGGTGTAAATACACTTTAATGCTGGAGGCAAAACTCTCTCATACAAAAAAAGTAATCCTGTAGAGGTTATCAGTGACACTTTTGCCATGCCTACTGCACACATTAAAGATTTTACACATAAAACTACTTATGCTGAAGCACTTACAGGTAACCCTAAAATGCTAAGACCTCCTGCAGAATACAATCAAAAAAGGGTCCTCAGCCATCATGTAAACACTGTATTAATACACCACTCACAGCTACACATTGTAACACTGTACCCAACACCAGTACTGCTAAGACCTTAAGGCAATCTAGTGCATAGCCAAATGTGCTGGTCATTGCTGATTCTTTAGTGAGGCATACCAATATCTTCCTCATCAGACTGAGTAAGAAGAGAATCACAGTTAGCTGCCTTTCCGGGGCTAGGATCCCTCAAGTCACACAGACCGTCAGATCATTGAACTACAGGTAACAGAATGCCTCTGTCATAATCCATGTGGGTGTTAATAACCTACAACATACCTTCCTTGACTACATGAAGTGAGACATGAACGGGTTCACTGATTATATGTTTAGGCAGGTATGAGTCTACCACTGAGCAGCATACTACCTTCTCCAAGGCTGATGCCATTTTATCAACAGAACATTATTGATTTTAACAACTGGCTTGTCTTCTGATGTCAGTCCAAGGGGGTACAATATTTGATGGCCTGGGAGAACGTAATTTACAGGCCGTGCTGCTTTTCCAGGGATGTTCCGCACTTACTCCCTCTAGGCTTTTGGATATTGGCAAACACGTTTTCCACCCTACAGTGCCTTTTTTAAACAATGCCAAACTGATAAATCTCCTGACTTAACTGCACCTATGAAGGAATATCTGAAGGTGGTACTGCTCAGTGCTAGAAGTCTTAACAAGGAACTTCACTCCCTGCAAGCCCTCCTCTCCCTAGAGAGTGTGGACATCTGTATAGTAACAGAGTCATGGTTTGAAATGAGGGAGAGTACCCTGAAATGCAAAGTTATAATGCCTTTCACACCTTTATACCAGCTACTGCACAGGAGGGAATTAAAAGTGGGGGTATCTCAGTCTATAATACAAACAACCTCACATCCAGGCTAGTTAAAGTGTATGACCCAATGGAACTCATACATGTGCAACTCACCACAAACAGGGTCTCATGCCATATCCTTGTTCATAGGATCATACTACGCTAACTGCTCTGAAGGGCCATTTTAAGCCTAGCCACTATCCTTGCACCAGAATCATACTCTGTACCTTGTGTCTGTGAGGAGACGACCTTAACCATTATGACAATCCCACCCCTTTTAATTCTGCTTATACTTAGGTAAGTATTAGGCTCTATGCTGTTGTGAGCCATTTTAAGCCTAGCCAGTTTTCCCTTAGACATGATCATTTAACCTTGTACCATGTGTATGTGACATAAAAACCTTAACCATTATGCCAACTTGTAACCTATATCTCCCCCTCCATGTTGCAGGAAATCCATATTACCTATCTCAGTGTACTAGAGTCCCTCCCATTCAACCCAGTATGACCTTCATGGGGGATCTCAACTACCTCTCTGTAGAGTGGGAATCCTACACCACTTCTATTGTACAAGCCCCGCAATTCTTAAACTTCATTAATACCAACATCTGAGAACAGTCGATCCATTCTCCTACCATAGGTACAAACATTCTTGACCTTGTACTCATGAACTTGGGGGAGCAATGTTTCTCACCCAATTTATTGGCTTCACTCATCAGATCTAACTGTAAGGCAATACTGCCTGAAATAAAAATTAAATCCGGGGACCAAGCAAGAAAAAAAAAAAAACACTTTAGGAACTATTCCAAGGCTAATATCTCTCTACTAAGCAATACCTTGGCTAAATTCCAAGCACCCCAAACTCAGTAAACATCATATCATATGCTGATATTTGCAAAATCTCTGTATGGACATAGTGACAGCTGCACAGAGCGAACTGTGCCACATGCATTAAGAATAAGACAAACTCAAAAGATAAGCCATCCTGGTGAAATCACAATGTCAATCAGCTATACAACAAAAGATAAAAAATCTTGGCCAAACATAAGAGGAACAAAGCTCTACATACTAAAAGCCCCCTGAGAAATCTGAACAGTCTACTAAGAGGGTTAATTAATACATCAAAGGCTAAATCTAATAAAACAAAATAGCTTCTCAGGCAAAGGACAACCACAAAGCTTTCTACAGCTATGTCCGTAACCTCAGGGGAAATATTCAACAAAGCATAGACCTTATTGTAAATGGCATCACACACACTGAACCAGAGGTCATTGCCAACCTTTTGGCTGACAGATTCAGCTCAAATTTCTTCTCCCACTCTCCCCACCCCCCATAGTCTAATGGAAATACCACATAACACAGTCTCCCCCAACCATTACTAGGAACAGGTCATCAATGCACTTTCCAAGGCCAAAAACACTGCATAAATGGCCCCCAATTACATCCCAGGACACTTACTAAATAGCATGAAACATGACCTATCTGGTCCACTTGAATCATTTTTCAACTGGAGCCTACAGTCAGGTTTTATGCCCAAGTACTGGAAGATAGTTACAGTCCTTTCCCCTGCACAAAAGAGGCCCAATTACTAATCAGGGTAACTACAGACCCTGAAGTCTGACCAGCCTCATATGTAAGGTCATGGAAAGAATCCTCATGGACATGATAAATGAGGACATAGGAATCCTACAAATGCTGTAACTATCACAGTTCGGTTTTCTAAAAGGAAGGTTATGCCTATTAAATCTGGTGGACTTCTTGGAGAGGGTCACCAAAGCAATGGATGAGGGCAAGACTATGTGCACAGCTTACCTCAGCCTGGCAAGGCTTTTGATACAATACCTCACTCAGGCATTATAAAAAGTCTCACAAATATAGGTACCCTATTATCACCTGCTAGATAGCTAACTGGCTCATAGATAGGACCAAGAAGCCAGTCACTAGCAGAATGCCCCAGGGGTTGGTACTAGGCCTGCTCCTTTTTGGCATCTATTTCTCTGAAATGGAAGCAAAGGCAGAATGTTTATGGACAACAAAGTTTGCAGATGATTGCAAGTCGGGGTTATCAATGACCCCCCTGCAGACACTAGCATTCTTCAAGAAGGCCTATCACTGTTTAACAAATGGTGCCAAAGCCATGGTCTTAAACTTAAAGCTAAGAAATGCATAATTGTACCCTTTTGCAAGTCAACCATCCTGACTAATTACCATGTTGATAATACACCCCTACGAGTTGACCCACTGGCTAGGGATCTAGGTATGGACATAGACAGTAGCCTTACCTTCAACCACCACATTGCCACAGTGGTGAGGAAATCCTTTTATGTTGCACAACATATAAGTACGTGCATGTTATCTAGGTTCAAAAAGGTTAGAATCCCACTGTACTCGGCCCTTATCAGATCAGTCGTAGAGTGCAATGCTCCCTTTAGTATGTACTTGATCAGGCATATGCAGCAACTAGGGTGACCTCAGAGGTTCCGTACAAGAAGAATGCAAGGTATAATAAACCTGCTTCATGCAGAGCACCTTAAAGCCCTTTCCTTCTACTCAGTCTCCTATAGATTGTTGAGGGGTGAAGTATGCCTGGCTTACCTCTAATCCCACACTTATGAATCTCCTGCAAATTCGTAAGTCAAACAGTACCAGAAATGCAAGGTCTAGGGACCTGAATTTTGTCTGTGACTTAAATAGAACATATTGGAGAGACATATATGTATCCCAGAGACTTACCCTCCTATGGAACAGGCTTCCCATCCATGTGAAGTTCAGTTCATCTGTTACCCAATTTAAGCACACCCTAGACCAGTGGATGGGGAATAGGAAGCTTACACTGGGTCTGGTACCCATGTCCCTTGTGGTCATTGGTAGCTTATAAATGCCTGGCTTTCAATGTCTTGTTTAGATACAGAATATCATTATTCTTTCAGGAAAACTTGGCTAGACTTAGAAATGCCCCCCTGGGTCATTAGCCTGGTAACAATCTATGAATCTCAACCCACTAGCTATGCCTTTTTATACTGCAGTAATTAAGGATGGCAGCACAGTGGCACAGAAGACACATTGTTGCCTCACAGCAAGAGGTTCTCCAGTGTGGTTCTTGGCTGGGGTGCCTTCTGTGTGAAGTCTGCATGTCTTTCCTGTGTTCTTGTGGGTTTTCTCTGGGTGCTCTGTCTACTTCCTGCATTCCAAAAACATACAGTAAGTGGATTAGATGTTCTAATTTGGTCATAGGTGTGAGTGTGAGTGCCCATGTGAGTAAGTGGTATGAAAGTATGACTGCAGCAGGGCTAGCAACCTTATGGTGTGAACATTATCACTCTAGAGGATTGTAACTGTTTAAGTGGCATTCCCATCCTATGTGCAAAAAATAGGAAAATGGGTTGTAGATGGATGAATGGATGGATGTAACTGGCAGTTAAGACTATGTGATCAAAGTGATTGCTGTGAGAGTGTCCTCATGCTTCATATTTTTAAGAACAAATTTAGTGGCACAAACACATTTTCCATAATCAAACTATTACAATGTACATGCATGCATTTCTGTCACTGCTGTGATATATGACTCTAAGTATCCCTCTGTACACCACTGTGTACTAAATGCTGATACCTGATATGCCGGAGGTGGTCAAGCAAGTCATAAATGGTTTCCCTATGTGTGCCTCAACCTGTCGATGTGCACCAGTGCAGATTTGCATCCCGCTATGGCCTTGTAATCCATGTCCAACATCACTGACATGCTTTCTTCACTGGCTTTGCACTGCCATGCTGTAGGTTGCTCTGTGCATACTTTCTTGAAAGAGTAACTGTAGAAGAGCTGTGCTCCATCAGGTATGACAGCGTGTTTGTTCACTTGCTCTCTTATGAGTCGCAGCAGATTTCCTAAGTGACCTTGCGGATAGCCACTGCTATCCTTGGAATTTTCATGGAAAAGGGGGATAAACAGAAGTAGGTTGCCATGCTTCCTTCTGTATCACACATTCACTCACGTATGGAAAATTTAGAGTCCCAAATAGACTTAATGCATGTTTTTAAAATGTGGAAGGAAACTGGATCACCCAGAGAAAACCCATGTAAACACAGAAGACATGCAGACTAAGTAGCAGCATGTTGTGGAACTGCTATACCTTACATTTACACTTTGATTAAGTTATGTAGGTGTGTATATGTGTATGAATGGATGTCTGTTAATATGTGCAAATCATTTTTTATGCAGATACATATACAGCTACATATATGGGTATCCATGTGCTTGTTTAAAGGTTACATCATGCTTGTTCTGTGAATACTGTACCAACAGCATCTGTATTGCCATTTTTGTTTAAAACCTTTACGGGCATGCAAGACCATCTGTTAGACCTCTGAGACTGTTTTACAGCTTATATCAGATAAAAACCTTAGTACACACTAATACTGTCTACAAACTACATAAGCAACTACATCAGCATAAATATTCCTTTTGTGATGTTTGTTTTTTTATTTTTGCTCATTTGCAAATCTTCTGTGCACCAACTACAGGTCTCGTCTGCAGTAACATATTTTCTATCTAGTACAGCTCCACAGTCCATGAATGCCAGTTACATGGTAAAGAGGGATGAAGCCCTGACTTTGACCCAGAAGATCACAGCTCAATTAACAACCTGGGTTTGGATGAGAAGATCAGACATCAGTTAATGACCTGGGATTGAGTGAGGGCATGATTTTCCTTGCAGGGTGGGAGTGAGAATTTAATGTTGGCTCACCTCTCATGAGGAGTGGGAAATCTGTTCAGTCTGCCACACAGGTGCCTCCTAGTCAGGACTAAAAAGACTACATCAGCGATTCACTCAATCAGCACTACTCATGGATATTCAATAAATACCTCA